>NC_079171.1:37572032-37723998 GCF_947568905.1 Ostrea edulis | reverse complement strand
CGGACGAAATTTCCCCTGATGCTTCCAGTCTTCACGCTGCACATCACGGGCAGACAGACCGATTCGGCTTGCATGATTTCTCCACCACGTCGCATGTAACGAGAGTAATGCCTGTGTCACATTACTAGCGGGTACCGGGCGAGGTATAGGTATCGGTGGGGGACCTGTCAAGATCTAACACCGTAGGGACACATTTCCAAGTCTGCCGGGTGATTAGCTCTCCTCATATACCGCCCGCACCTCGGGCGGGACAAGGAAGGCAGCCGTATGTTTACCGGGCGGGGAGCGTATGGAATGATGGTGTTGGTGGCCGCCCGATATCCGTAAGGTTATCGGTAGGTAACCGGGAGGGGTACGTCCGGTACCCATACGGACATCGTACGGACTAGGTACCCCCGTGCGGTCACCGCTCGGACACCTGAGGGGTATCGGATGAAGCCCGGACGATGTCCGTTCTGAGAACATCCGGGTATCGTTCGGTGACCTTTGCCTTTTCATGCGTGTTAAGTGCAATTAAGGCAATTGCAAACTGGTGTATATATACCTATCGTCATCGTCATCATCTCCAACATCATCATCGACGCTGTTGCCATCAACATCAACATGGCCAATCCTCCGAGGCATCTGAGACTGCCGTTCCTACGTCTACAACTCGCTGAAGCACGTGAGCGTTATCTTACGATGGGGTTGACATCGCCAGGATTTAACTCCGCGCTAAAAGCTGCCGGTGGGGTATACGGGCCCTGAATGGCGTGTTCTCACCGCATGGTCCCCGGCCGGACACTTTTCGGATTTTGGCATTCTCAGGCCGCTCAGAACCCGCTACCTAGTCGGATACCTAATCGCAGTGTAATGTGACACAGGTATAAACCTTTACAAAACAAACATCGACTGGCACGGTTAAATAGCGTAAGGAAAAATATACATAATCAATGAGTTGCGTGTCCATTTTTTTTTTTACCATTATCAATGTATGTTTTCAATGTCATGGGAATTTTAAGAACATTTTCTCATCAGCTGTAGAGGATGATTACATTTTTCAATGTTTCACGAAATACGTCAACCTGTTGTGGGGATTTCACGTCGTACAACTGCGCAGCAAACAAACATATTTATCCTTTTTTACCGAATTTCTTTTAAGTGACTTTAATCGGACATCATTAAAGGTTAAATAAGGTTAAGCGTACTTTAGAATTCAGCTAGAATTCTGTTCGTGTGTCCTACGGGAGAATTAAAGAAGCCAGAGTGACCAATGGTTTCCAACAGTGTGAAAACTGAATTAATATTAAATACTGAGTACCACCCATTTACGAGGTTTCCTTCCTAATTGTTGAATAAGAATTTCACAAGAACAGTAACAAAAATGGTAAATGAAGTCTTTATTTACTTCAGTGACCTTAACACAATATCTAATAGCTAAGCAGATAACCCTAACAATCTTTCAGTAGGTGATGCAAGCATGAAATTTGGTATGAAACATCCTTAGACACTATTTTATCAAAAAAGCACGTTAGCCACCAAAGATCTAGAAATGGCGGCCATATATTTTCAAGATGGCGGCCATACCGTATTCGTGAATTGGAAAGACTGAAGGTGCAACTGAAAATCGCACATTTGATGTATAAAAATGCGTACAATTGGACACCAAAACGAGTTAAAACTACAAAAAGGCAGTACTAATTACCCTATGTACAATTACATCCTACTCTCCTTGCAGAGACTGTAGGTAAAGCAAACAGTCTGCCTCTCGAAAAGAACGAATCAGCAAAAATATAGCCAACTCCATACAAAGGATCAAATTCCAAAACTGAAACTGTGGACTTTCCGCTTCACGTTTCTTCACCCAGTCTTCTTTGGAAAGACTGCTCTCATTTTCCCTCTGTGGCATAATTTTCATAGGCCTCATTTAGAAGTTTATATAAACAACATGATGTTGCCTGGTGTATTTGGCGTGTTCGAGTAACACTGGAAGCAGATAAAAATGATTCAGCTGTACCAGGCGTTGTTACCCCAGACTCTACAAGAGCACCAGTCCAACCACTATCCTGTAATAGTGAACCGATTGATTTAAAAGCTGCCATCTCAATATGCAACCCTCCAGACATCATGATAAACTTGTCTTCACCATAATGTTCTGGTCAGTGCCATTGAATTTGTTTGGCTGTTGCATAGATAGGCTGATCAGCAGCAATCACGGGATCTGACCAGGGTTCAAAACAGCAACAATATCACTAATTTTATCCATTACATGTCTGATTGTGGCAACTGAGTGTGCTTGGTTCCGGAGTAATGGTAACAAAGATGTTATACTAACTTCAAAAGGTGGGCTTCTACCTTTAGATGCATAATGTGATGATCATGTTACATTGATTTCATGCTCGTTTACGGATTCAATGAGACTGACCTTTTGTAACCATTCATATTCTGGCTGAAGCTGTAAACTTGGAACTGAAACAGGACTATCAAAGCTGGTTGTATGTTGGTAAATGAGTCCGGTAGTTCTGGAACCTTTTTAGCTTTCGAATTTACTGGTAATTTCTCCCGCACCTCACCTTTGTTATCCGATGTTGGATGCTGAAAGATGGATATACTAGTTCCATGAAATGATGTTGATGCAGACGTTAAAGATGGATTCTGGTCAAAATTATCCATAGCAGCAGTAGTGAAAATATTCTATCTAAGATTTGATGGACAAACAACACCTTCCGTATAGAATTGGGAGACCGCTGCATCCCCTAGTTGAGCAGATATTTCAAGCACCCTATCATAAGAGACGCTAAGACCGTGATCATGAAGCATTTCAACTAATATCTTTTTCCTGGTTTTTGAATAAGTTGACATACCGATAAATACAGGAAATGGCGTCTCACGGTCTTTAGAATGCCTGACAGTTTTTGACTCTTCTCTGTATTTTGCGTAACAGTTGTACTGAAGCAGCTGTGCCATTGTTAAGTCCGTTTTCGAAGCACCAAATCTTAGCTGAGATTTTATATCAGCACCATGCTCAATCATGCAAACAAACTGTACAAGAAGAGATGGCATTGAATCTTCAATACAACTGTCATGGAAAGATCCTTGAAAGGGCATTTTATGTTCCAGCATACGTTTACGCAATATCTTTGCTGCGTTCGCTACTATCAGTGCCTCCGAATAGTCCATCGCCTGTGATAATGCTTCGCCGACGTCTTCCTTGTAGGCTAATAACATATCCCTACCTTTCTTGTGAGCTTCTAGTCCAGGGATCTCTTCCAACAACTTGTCTTTAAGTCTCGTGGAATTTATACTTGGCGCTTCTATTCCCAATTGTATCAAACGTTGATTATAGAGGCTCACAAGGTCAGCCAAGCGAAAAACCATCGGACCGTCAGTACCTATTTTCGACTCAACAATGTAGACAAGAAGCTCTGAAAAGACGATGGGATGGGCCTCCTTCTCTCTTGTTGCCATTTTTTCCGCACTACTTTGACTTGTAAAATGAGCCCTCTCCCTGTTGTAAAAGGCTGTGAGACAAGAGCGATGATATTTTAGTTCCTGTGCAATTATATCCCCACCACTTAATGTGGTCATCAATATAACGTTGTTCAAATTTCTGGCACATTCATTTAATCGCTTGTCTAAATCCATCGTCATAGCATGACGAAGTTAAGATTTTGGAGCATCTTTTTCACACAAGAAACATACTTGATCTTCAAGAGAGCTCCGTCTACTTTTTGTAGGTACACTATGGGCATCATCAGACATATTTGTAGCAGATCGTTTGCGTGCCCTTTCAAGCTTACTATTGCTAAATGAAAGTCTACAGCTTTGATGATATTTAGCATTGTTTTCCCTTAGTGTTTCCTCTATGCCACCACCTTGATCTAACCGATTCGGGTTTTGTTTGATTGGCATCTGATGAATCGCATGGAAGAGAGGAATATTTCTTGCAATCATAACGTACCCATCATTATCTGTCCGTTTCGTAACGGGTTGGAGGAGATTTAAGATCTTCATCTTTATCAATCTGACAGAGACAACATTTACTCCAGTCTGTGTCCAAGTTTGATGACAATGGTCTCACATTTGCCATTTTTCAAACTAAAGGTCATGGATGTATCAGCGTATATATTGCAATTGATGTTTTATAATCTAGAAACTGACAATGTTTAAGGCCGAGGGTATATCCTTTTACCACCTTAAATTATCCAAAGCACATTGAAATATGGGATTCAACTAGGTTCATGGTAACCCCTACATCTAGCCCGATCGTTCATCCAACATTATTTAAGTCCCGTGCGATCTGTACACCATCCAGGTAACAATTGCCCCATTACCCTTGGCTCGGCTCTCCCGCGCTGTCACATCCTGTCTATTCAGGTGCGGCTACCTTACTAATACTATTGACTACCTTTATAAAAGGATACTTAATAGTAGGGGCTCATAAGGTAGCATTTGGGACACTTTACATCACAAAATTAGTAAAGCTAATGTTGAACCCCATGCTGAGTTCCACAGTAGTGACGTCACCAGAGTGCCCTGGTTGTGCTTCGACTGTCACTCTTTTAAATAAATATCTCTTGAAGATTAAAACCGTATAAAATACTCCTTCAATAATGAATAAGCGGTGTTTTACTCAATTAAAAACAAAAGCACAAAACAAATTATTGGGTACTGAACACTTACATAATGCTTTGGCGCCATTTTGAAAAAAATGGCCGGCATTTCATTACGTAACGATTCACAAATGTCTCTCATCATGTTTGGAAGACAAAAAAGCACGAATTCCGAAAATATAAAACACAGATCACTTTTAACAAACAATAGAGGAAGGAATATGCAATATCTTAATGTAGGCCGCCGCCATCTTGAAAAATGGCCGCCATATTGTATTTTTCGGGTGGCTAACGTGCTTTATTTATTCAACTATGTTTGGTTAATATATGTACCAAGTTTGATGCTTGCATCACCAACTGAAAGATTTTTCCATATATAGACATAATCTGCTGGGCTATAACATTAAAACCCGTTAGAACTAAATTGCCAAGAACCGTTCTTGAAACTTGATAGTGCATTTTAATCAGACTGATAGTGCATGTACCTGGGTTAAAATTCTTGACTCTTGTAATTCTAAAAAAAAAAAAATCCCACCCCTGGCAGTGACCTTCACCTTTCATTTTTAACATAGAAAACCAATGGAAAAATGAATTCTTTATATAATGTACCATTCCTACTAGTCCAATTAATCTAGTTAAAATTGTAACTTAAATTTCGTGCAAATTGTAAATCTAAATGTTCGTTTAAATGCCTCCAACTAAACCATTCACCTGTAACACTGAGAAGCAATCGACGACATCAAGGTCTTAGTTCCACGTGCCTTTCCTGCGGATTTTTAAAATAGCGCGTTATTACAACACGTGTGTACCAAGTATGTCGCCCTTTCATAATTAAAAAAAACCAAAAAAATAAAAAACGTGGAAGTCCCAAATCAATAAGCCCCCTCCCCCCTTTTTTGTTTTATTTTGTTTGGGTTTTTTGTTTTTGGGTTTTTTAAAATACAAAATACCACTCATGCAAATTTGATAAGAATTATACAATGGATGTGGTTTGGTTAACTGGTAATCAAGGTCGAACGAACAAACAAGATGAAATGTGCACACGCACGAACGAACAAATGATAGGAAGGTGAGAGTAATGATAAATAAAGTCACTGAACCTCAGGGGCAATAATAAATTCACATTTCAGTATGGTATATGACATGGGTAATCATTTCCTTGAACCACTGCCAGAACACGTGTCCTTTAAAATCTGTATAAACATATCTACTGATAAAAGCTGATAGAATGAAATTTGAAGTCTATTTCAAATATTAGTCTTTGCATAAAACTTCCATTCTTTTGTTGATGTGAAATCCATAGCAACCCAAATATGACGTTATACATGTACATGTATATCTATCTAAGCAAACATTGTTAAGAGCTTACTTAATCAACCTCGTTATAAAAACAGAAGACTTGCAGATTCATTGTTTAGTTCAGGTTTTAAGCTAGCAGGTAAGTGCATATTATACATAAAAGTTTTACATCAAATGTCTTTGAAATTCATTTTAAGGGTTAATTTCGATATCATGGATTCAGCTCGTAATAGTATTACTGAACTTCACAAGGTTTTTATTAACTCTCTCTCTCTCTCTCTATCTCTCTCTCTCTAGCTCTCTCTCGCTCGCTCGCTCTCTCGCTCTCTCTAATTAATATGATATAATGTCTTGGATGATCGTCCAAGCTAGGATAAGCTCCTGAGAAATCGAATTACCAAACTGTTTCTCTTACGACTGGTCACTTGTATTCGAACCGAAATTATAGATTTATAATCCTAGCATATATTATAGATTCATGATTATAGCATGCATCATAGATTTATTATCACAATATGTACATCATAGATTTATAATTACTGTATAATACATAATAGATTCATAATCGCAATATACATTATAGATTCATAATCCAATATAATTAAAATCAGATCCTAAGATACGCTCACAATCGCTACGATTCTTACTCAGAGTATACGGCGCGGATCTAAGATCTAAGATCTTGGTTAGATTGACTCATAATCATTGCATACATGTTAAATTTATTATCGAAGCACACGCAAGTAGAAATATGATTACATGTACAAAATGTGTATGCTTTCACATATACAGGACAACGTTCACAAAAACATTGTCCGTTTTAAAATAGACGCGAGTGAAACTGAGAAATTGTATAGCCTTTAATGTCACGTTCTCCAAATAATTTCAAATATTATTATTTGAATTTCCATAAGACATCATTTTGATTGTTAAATATGATTTATTTTTTGTTTAAAAAAAAGTTTTACAAGGGTCAAAACAAAAACTGTTAACAGTATCAGTCCTCTAATCGTGTTTGAAATTTCTTACTGTTGAAAAGAATGCATCAGACGGGTGGTAGGGCATTATATAAGATGACGTCAAATGTGGTAAGGAAATTTTTTACTGGATACCGGAAGTGGTAAGTTAGTACATACATGTAAAAGAAAGTGCTAAGTTATATAACAGATCATCGGAAGTGGTCAAAGCTATATAACAGCTAGTACACTTTTTAAGTCATCATATAACGGGACAACGGAAGTGATAGTTCTATAACAGGACACCGGAAGTGGTAAATTGGTAAATATCAGGTCACCGGAAGTGTTAAAAAGTTTATAACAGGACACCAAAAGTGTTAAAAGTTCTTTCATAATAGGACACTAGATTGATTGATTGTATATTGATTAACATTCTTTTCGTGAATTTTTCACTCATATGGAGACGTCACCATTGCCAATGAAGGGCTGCAAAATTTAGGCCTATGCTCGGTGCTTACGGCCTTTGAGCTGGGAGGGATCTTTATCGTGCCTGACCTGCTGTTACAGGGGGCATCAGTTTTTGCGGTCTCGTCCGAAAGACCGTCCCATTTAGTCGCCTCTTACGACAAGCAAGGGGTACTGAGGAACTATTCTAACCCGGATCATCACAGGAAAGACACTAGAAGTAGTATATTAGTATATAATAAAATCCCGGGAGTGTTAAGTTGTTTAACTATGAAACCGGAAGTGGTAGCTTATCATGCAACAGGGCACCAACAGGGCACATCAACTACTTTTGTTGTGTTCACGTCAAACAAATCAGTCATAGTTTTATACCGACAGGCGCACTCAACTATAGAACGTGCATATTTAAACTTTAGATTAAACTTATTTCGTGAGTGATAAACAAATAACATCAATTAATCCCAAATCAAATACCATGGACGAGCAGAAAATCTACCATAGCTAGTGTGATGAATTCTCCAAAGTATATCAAGGTTACACAAAGATTGAAAGGTCGTGTACTACCAATAGATGCCACCACGGGATTCTAACCAATAGATGCCACCGCGGATTTCTAACCTTATAAACATACCTACATCCAGAACTCCTTTATGAAAGGTGAGGATAACGAACAGTGGTCAATCTCATGACTCCTATAAGCAATACAAAATAGAGAGTTGGGCAGACACGGACCCCTGAACACACCAGAGGTGGGATCCGGTGCCTAGGAGGAGTAAGCATCCCCTGTCGACCGGTCACACCCACTGTGAGCCCCATATCTTGATGAGGTAAAATCAAGTGCCACAATTAGTGTGCCAAGAACGACCTAGCAATCGGTATGAAATAAGTCAGATAGCATTTGGCCCTATGATAGGTTGCATTGGCAAATAAATCGTTATAGTGACCTTAGAATTTGCGAAATGCTTCAAACGAGAAACCCCTGCACCACCAGCTTGTTTGTCTCTTTCCCTAAAGTTTTATCATCAGGGTTTTTCTTGGTGTGGGTAAGTGCGAAAATTTCCCAGCTTACTTTCGGAAGGTCGGTGGTCTCTTCCCAGGTACATTGTATCTGCAATCTCTCTTCCACTAATAATAACTGGGCGCCACCAGATAACTGAAAAATTGTTGAGTGGCGGAAAATAGCAAACAATCAATCAAATAATCTCTCGGTGTGTACTGTAAATATAGCCTACCTACGGTCCATACTAGAAACCTCGTGATACATAAATACAGTCTGAAGTGAAGGCCACTTTTTTTTAATTTACAGCAGTAAACATAAATCATTGTCGAAGAAAGCTTCCAAGGTAAAGAAACCAAACAATGGACGCTGTCGGCGAGCTTTTGGAGGACGTGGTTCGGGATTGTGGTGGCATGGGAAAATTTCAATGGATTCTATTGCTCATCATGTTCGGTACAAAGGTCACGGTAACATGGAGTATGCTGATGATGACATTTGGTGGCGCTACGCCTGACTGGTGGTGTGACGTATCAAATATGACGTCACCATTTGTCGATTTAACAAAAACTAACATTTCTACATTGCATCTCCTTAAGCACTGTCAGCCCCCAGATAATGTGACAGGTTCTTGTGTTTCGCGCTACTCGTCTAACATGAATACTCTCGTAAGCGAGGTAAGTCCACAAATTTTACACGTGTAATTTAAATTTCAATAGCATTCAGAAGTAAAATCCCTTGTTTGGCAATGACATTGATTCCAATTATCTGTTGGATGCATCCAATATATTTTACTATATGAAAGGCGAAGATAACGAACAGTGATCAATCTCATAACTCTTACAAGCAATACAAAACAGAGAGTTGGGCAAACACGGACCCCTGGACATGACAGAGGTGGGATTGGGCACCTATTATATACATCCAACAGTTTATTTAGGAAGCATTTGCAATTCATGTTCCCTGTCATTCAAGTTTCATATCCAAAATTTGCAATACCTTGTATTGTTTTTTTTTTAAAATCTATTTTATTTTGATCTGGTCAAGGACTAGATTTGTCATTTATAATCTAACTGGTCACAATTGCTCCGTGGTAGAGCAACCAGGAGGTAGTGTCATGACCGCATCAAACTTATGACCTAAGCATAAGTAGTTATTTCTCTTTCGCGAAACGCGCAACAAATCATGATCATGGGTCTTTCGGATATAATCTTAACAACGGAGGTCCCGTGTCGCGAAAGGCACGTTATTTAAAGAACCCCCACTGCTTCGGTCTTGAATGCTAAGCATAGGTCGAACGTGGTACATTACGTTTCCATACGAGTGAAAAATTCTCGATGACGCGTAAAACAAATTTAAGAAACAAGTATTAAAATTTATTGATATTCGCATTATTCTGAAGATGAAAGTTCATGATGCTATCATGATTTAGTGAGCTCTGCGGGCATCACATTGAGACACGCTCAATATTACATAATGGCGATACGAGTAAGCAGTATCGTGTCGTCTGCTGGAAAGTGTCGTCTGCAACCCAACCAACAGGGACATGAATATCCAACTCATTTTTCGTACGCATGCGTATGACATTTCACTTCTGATTGATTTAATTCGCAGAAAATTCTTGTCTCGAACGAGCCATACACAGACCCATGTTGTTCGATGATGGCTGTCCCATGTTTAAACATTGAACACATACAGTACCAGTTATTTGAATCAAGTTCAATTTCTACTTAATGGTTACTCATTCTCAGAAGACTGACCACACATTGTATAAAATTCTATTCCGCACCCATTTTATATTTATTTGATAATTCTTGTATAACTTTAGATAGAGTTTTACTCTCGTTACATTATTATATTATTTGTGTAAGAATCATCATTCCATGTGTGATTTCAGTTTCACTTGGTCTGTGATAGACTGGATCACGTCATCATTATTTGTGTAAGAATCATCATTCTATGTGTGATTTCAGTTTGACTTGGTCTGTGATAGAGACTGGATTACGTCAGTATTATTTGTGTAAGAATCATCATTCTATGTGTGATTTCAGTTTGACTTGGTCTGTGATAGAGACTGGATTACGTCATTATTATTTGTGTAAGAATCATCATTCTATGTGTGATTTCAGTTTGACTTGGTCTGTGATAGAGACTGGATCACGTCATTCATCACCACAATACAAATGGCGGGGCTACTCATCAGTTCTCCAATCGCGGGGCAAATGGCGGACTCCTTGGGACGAAAACCGACATTCTTTCTGTCTCTTCTCGTACTAGCTGTTTGTAATTTAGTCGCAGCGCTGTCCGTTTCTTGGCAAATGTTTGCTACTCTCCGTTTTCTGATCGGATGTGGCTGCGGAATGTATCTGACTACCTTTTACAGCTTCATAACAGAGTTTATTCCCAAGAAGTGGCGTTCTATGACTACCGCTATTCCATCTTGGGCGATTTTTGCCGCCCTTTATGGTCTATGTTCTTGGTGGTTACATGACTGGAGATACGTTCACTATGCCACAGCGATTGTGACGTCACCATTCCTGTTGGGATTTTTGTGAGTTTTAGAAAAGTAATAAAGTAAAACACGCTTATAGTAACGTGTTGGGGAGCAACAATTATAATAAAACACACTTATAGTGAAGTGCTGAAGGGGGAGACGAAAAATTACAGTAAAACATGCTTATAGAGAAGTGCTGGGGGGGGGGGGGGACCGAACAATTACAGTAAAACACGCTTATAGTGAAGTGCTGGGGACAAACAATTACAGTAAAACATGCTTATAGAGAAGTGCTGGAGGGGGGACGAACAATTACAGTAAAACACGCTTATAGTGAAGTGCTGGGGACAACCAATTACAGTAAAACATGCTTATAGTGAAGTGCTGGAGGGGGGGGGGACGAACAATTACAGTAAAACACACTTTTAGTGAAGTGATGGGGGACGAACAATTACGATAAAACACCTTTGTAAGGAAATGATAAGGTGCGCAAAATTACAGTAAAACATGCTTATAGCGAAGTGCTGGAGACAGTTACAGTAAAACATGCTTATATTGACGTGATGGCGAAGAACAATGTTGATTCTTTTTTAAAGTAATTCTTTATATGCAATAAGTTGATAATATATTTAAAACTACAAGAATTTAAAATCACTTCGCTGTAAGCGTGAATTCATTATAAGCGTGTTCGCTCTAATCGTGTTTTACGGTAAGCGTGAAATCATTATAAGCGTGCTCGCTCTGACCGTGTTGTACTAGTATTTCTCTCATATCTACGTATGTAAGATACAGATATTCTATGAAAGAAAGGTATGTAAGATATTTCTATCTTTCATATCTCGTGACGTTTATCTTACATATCCCGTGACGTCATAATCAATACACAACTAGCTTGCAACATACCTCGCCTCGATTGACGAACACTAGCATCTGCAAAGCTCTTGTACAAAAAATGACAGATTGTAATGTCCCTGATAATCCTCAGGTGTATGTGACCGGACACAAAAATACACATTCCTTGAACAATTACCGCACAGTCAACAACAGTCACAAATTCCTCATACACCTATGTCATCCTGTGCATTATGCCAGTTCACAGAAACCCAGCCCACACGGTCCATTACTTCTAGGCCTACCTCCACATTCACTCTGTCAACGTCTACTGTCCGTGTCTCAGGTGAAATAAGTGCCTTCAATGTCCATGAGACTCGAGTCCTTCCACGCGTGGAAAACGAAAAGTCTGGTCATGCCCATGTCCACCAACAAAAACCACTTGGAATCTCTCTTCACACACTCGTCATTAAATAACTGCTCAATTAATATCAATAGCAATGCTCCTCTAAAACAAAAAACGTGCAGTTGTGGATTCATATTCTGATTAGGTCTGTCAAAATGTTTCGCGCTGGACTGTTGAGTTACGTCACGCATCACCCTGATTATTGATTTATTCGATGAGGAATAACTCTAATACAATTCACTTATACATTCGTCGGCCGATTTTTTGTCGGCAACATTGTTGCCAAAATGAAGGTCGTAGAATTCGATTCTGGTGTTATTTTTAATGTACAGCGAAAATTTAATTAATTGGAAATTTCTCAAAATGGCGTCGGTAGGCTCAAGGAAAACGGAAAACTCTAAAAAATATGAGAGAAAAATACTCTCTTATGAGTTGTCATGAAATATTAAGGTGATTCCACCCTCGGGGTTGCAAAAAAGCGGTAAAACCCTCGGCAAAGCCTCGGGTTTCACAGATTTTTTGCAACCCTCGGGTGGAATCACCTTATATTTCATGGCTACTCATAAGAGAGTCTTATAATCTCTTTATGTAGAGAAAATCAATTATGAATTCCTGTTCGATCCCTTTTTCGCTAGATTTTGAAATGCTACAATTATTAGTTTTACAGAAACGTTTCCCATATCATAAAATTCACAAAAAAATGACCCGCATTTCATACTATTCTGATAGTTTTGAACATGTTTTCCAATACATTTGTTGTGTGGTAAATTTCATTACAGCGTCATACCAGAAAGTTTCAGATGGCTGATATCAAACAATAAGTTAACGGAGGCAGAGGAGGTCATAAAACATATAGCTAAACTAAACGGACGGGAGGCCCCCAAAGCATGCATGAAAAGACTGTATGATATCACTGAAAACCTGCAGGAGGGGAATACCACAGGAAAACTGTACACCGTCAGAGATATTGTTAGAAATGGAGAACTCCTGAAGAAGTCAGTCATATTGTGGACAAGTTGGTATGTTCATGCCATTATGAAAATTCGCTCTGCATGTCTCATATAATTTGTTTGGATATTTTTTTTTTTTAACTTTAATGATTATTCATGCTGGTTATCAAAAAGGTGATTTTGTTCATCATCTGTATTCAATCGACCCAGACCCACGAAATAACACTCATATATATTTGTGATCGAGCTGTGTACCAGAAAGATTATATTAATTAAATTCTGTGTTACATCATTTGCAAGAATGTAGACAAATTCATGTGTAAGTCCAGATAAGCATTAATACAACGAAATTAAATGCACAACATCTACCCCGAGTATGTATGTCTATAAAAACAAAGTTATTTGTCATTGAACCGCAAAAATTAGCCACCGTGAATTCACCCCCAGAACTAAATAATATTCTCTGGTCAGGTTAGCCTGTGGGCACGCATACTACGCCATTTTCTTACTATATAACATTATCTGGCCAGGTTAGCCTGTGGGTATGCATACTACGCCATTTCCTTTGGGGTGGAGCAGCTGTCCGGAAGTCTCTACCTCAACATGTTCCTCCTTAGTGCTGTAGAAATACCAGTGACCCTAATGACGTGGTTTCTGAACAATTGGTAAGTAACTTCCACTTACATTTTACCTACTATATATATACGAGATAAATTTCGGGTTTTTTTGACAATGCATGAGGGTATGAACTGCGACGTTACACGCCGTGAAGCGTCACAGTTCTTAGTCTCGTGTATTGTCAAATATGATTTTTTTTTATTATTATTAATTTGTGTTTTACTTCCATTTCTGTCGGAATTTCCAGCTATTGAAATA
The DNA here is from genome assembly GCF_947568905.1 of Ostrea edulis. Classification (NCBI taxonomy): domain Eukaryota; kingdom Metazoa; phylum Mollusca; class Bivalvia; order Ostreida; family Ostreidae; genus Ostrea; species Ostrea edulis. The sequence goes on along the minus strand of NC_079171.1, from coordinate 37,710,135 downwards.
AACTACCACAGTCAAACACGTATGTTTCAAAATGCTTGAGACGAACAATTTTGATTCGTTATAAACGTAATTCGTTACATACAATGAATTCATAGCATCTTTTAAAACTACTGGGAAGTAAAATGACTTCGTTGTAAGCGGGAATTCATTATAAGCATTTTCGCTGCAACAGTCCTTTACTGTATATTTATTAAGATTGATTATCGCATTGTTTACAACTGTGACGCAATCACATTCAGGAGAAAATGGCTATCATTATAATTTGTAAAGATACCAAAGACAAAAACATTGAAAATATAAATACTGTATTACTGTATTTTCACATGTAAGAAGGAGGGAATCAACGGTCAACTAAGTTGTGAAACCTTTTTCATTTACGTTCGAATTTTAGAAAGAAAAAACAAACAAAGACTGATACTGTACAAATAAATACTCTTTTTTTCGGGAGGGGGCGGGGGGGGGGGGGGGGGGGGCAGACGGTTAAATGTGGGCAGTCTTTTGTATTACTGTAATTGTAATTTTTTACGCGCGGTACTTAATTATTTTCTCCCTTGCGTAATTCCATACCAGCGGACTTTCGTATCCGCGGACCAAACAAAATATGATAATCCGCGAAATTATGCCTCCATGGAATTAATAACGTCTACAGTACTTTAATTTTATACTGAATATTGATTTTATTGTGTATGCTGTGCCTGTGTTGTAGCATTGGTAGGCGCTGGACGTGTTTCCTCTTCTTCGTCGTCGGAACAGTGGGCGGGATCTCCGTGGGAACGGTGCAAGTTACAGGTTAGATTTATTCTTAGTTCCGCGTCAATCAAATCCCGAAATTGTATGATGCCTAATTCATGACATTGTGTTTCTTGATACTGTATACAGGGAGATATTCGCCCCCGTTTTATTTTCGTCTCTTTTGCCGTCCTTGTTACTGGGCGGGTTCAAGAGTGGGCGAAACTGTTTTCTCTTGTGTTTCTCTTTTAACACAGCTATGTCTGGTCGAATTCAAAATGGGGCGAAACTAACTGTCTGCAAGTGTAGAACGGCGAAAATTACATGGGGCGAAAATAAACCGGTATGCAGTACTCTCAACATTACGTGTTCGGTCTTTGGTTTTGTTACATGTATGTTTTGTTAATTGTATTTGATAGGACAATGATTTTTTTTGAGTGATGTTGAGAGAAATGCCACATGCCAAATCATATTTAAAATGATTACGGATAAAGGTCGATGAATCTACAAATTGCTAAGAATATACCCTTATCCTTCCGAAGAATGGTGGTCTTTCTTTACGCAAATGGGAAGTTTTGAAAACATCAAATTCCTGTCTTACTATAAAAATGCCCGAGTTGTAATTTTTCCAAACTCATGAAAATAACATTTATATTTAAAATTTGAACATTAGAAATATATTATGGGGATCATCAAGTTTATCAAGATATAGAACTGCAAATGCGATTGATGGAGTAAAGTTTAATAGAAGCTGACATAGACTTTTGACAAGTAATTTATATAGTAAAACTTAACCCTTCTTTAAAATGTATTACAAAATTTACTTATCATTGGAAACTTAATCCGTAAAATTCTTGGTAACAATCTTAGAATTAAGTGTTTATTCGTGATGAAAAAGAAATAGAAAATTGAAAGAGATCTCTTAAAAAAAAAAAGTCCATCGCAAAATATATTCCCTTCCAAAAACGATGAATTAAAAATTTTGCGGACTTGAAATATACAGAAAGAGTGAAGATTTTATTTATGTTTTTAAAACAGAATTCTTATAAACACGATGCAAAATAACGAACAGTGATCAATATCACATGACATTGTTGCGTAAGCTCAGGCGCATACATCACCATTTACTTCACATTCTCAGATCCACCCCAAGCCGGAGATATCATCAATATTGCCGCGCTGATTTCTAAAATGGGCGTGTCCGCGGGATGGGCGGCGCTAATGATCTTCTCCACGGAAAGTTACCCGACGGTGGTAAGGTAGGATATTAGTTTGCTACTGTTGAATATAAATTACACATTTCAAAAGGGATTCGAATTGTTTACGGTTTTGGGGTGTCCCATAATGCATCACATAGCATACGACATCCAAGTAACCGAACATAGATTATTTAAACAACTTAAAAATAAGGTGAGCTCGCTTTTAAAGCGACAATAGACTTTCTTAAGTATTCCACAAGATATTTGAATATGCAATTAGACTTTGATATTCATTCAACAAAAGAAAATAGCAACGGTACTAAAAATAGAAATGCATGTTACAATATTGGAGTCGTCAGGGAGTAGTCTGTTGTAAGCTCAAATGACGTATAGCACCTAAAAGTCATACGTATAACACCTAAAAGTCATACGTATAACACCTAAACGTCATACGAAATCAGCTTAAATGTGAAGCACAATTCCCCCCACGCTTTAAAAGTAACTGAATGCATAACAAGCACGCGCGCACACGCCCACATACACGTGTGTGCTTTCCCGTAACTTTAATAAATATATTTCATGTGTTTTGTTTCAGAAATATCGGCTACGGCTGGGCTAACTCTGCGGCAAGAATAGGGGCTATGGTAGCCCCTCAAATAGTTCGCGTGGTGAGTCTTGGCATGGTAGTATCAGAAGCGTTTAACACTTTGGTTAGCAGTGATTATTGTTTGAGACGGTATATGTTAATGAAGTCATTCTCAAAATGTACTATTCCCGATGGGATCCGGGTTAGAATAGGTCCTCAGTATCCCTTGCTTGTCGTAATAGGCGACTAAATGGGGAGGTCCTCCGGATGAGATCACAAAAGTCGAGACCCTGTGACATGATAAAGATCCCTCCCTGCTCAAAGGCCGTAAGCGCCGAGCATAGGCATAAATTTGAAGCCCTTCACCAGTCTTGGTAATGTCTCCATGGGGACGTTAAACAATATACAATCAATCAAAATGTATTAAGACCTTCAGTCTTACAAAAGGGCAGAAATACACAGTTTTGCATGATATTAACATGTTAATATTGGTGTTTTATTCCTCTTCAGAGCAAACACGTGCCAGGTGTGATGTATTATATCTGTGGCGCGTGCATGCTGATGAATGCCATGTTCTCCCTTCTACTTCCGGAAACAAAGGGCAAACCACTGGAAGACGTGATTTACGAGAAACCAAAAACCACGGTGGGCTCCACCCCAGAGGAAAATGCCCCAAGTATAACGCATTATATCAATGAGAAAGAACGGTATTGAAGACTTGTGTCCGAGGGCATTATGTAACACGGAACACGCAAGGGGAGGAGGTACTATGATAAAGGACACGTAGATTTGATGTTCCTCTTCCGGTCTATTCTTCAACATGTACTTCCGTGCCTTCGGTCATTTCAAACTATATCAAATCCTAAATTTCTTTGAACTAGAGCCGTCCTAACGGAACTAATACCCCCGAGGTGCACATTGGATGGAGAGAAATATTGAATTTGTGGTTATTGAAGAATAAATGGTTTTTAAGATACACTCTGGACAATGACAGCATAACCCCCTCGTAATCAAAATGGGCCAAAAATGTCCATAACTTATTTGACCGCTAGGGTCTCAATCAAAGTAGCAAGAAAACAGATTTATTATTCATATATGGTACACAGAATTTTATTTAAACAGTTGTTATTATGCCTACAGACGGACTGACAGACACAATGATTCCAATACACCCCCAACCTTCGTTTGCAAGGGAGGGGGGGGGGGGGGGTAGAACAAATAGTATTACACAATCGCTCTAACCTGAAAAGAAGGAGATAATATACTTGAATAGCCAATTATGGTAATAATGCGGAACGGTGTGTTGTTATGAGTTATAAAAGTAGCAGGATACAATAGCAAACCCAGTGGTAGGGTTAGAAATTGTGGCACAAAATGGAAAAATGACCGAGGAAATTACCATGGTATGGGTATGTTTGAAATGAGGGAGGAACGTCACCGTGTAAAAGCAAAGGGGTCAGCATATTTTTAGCGGTTTTATTAGCTCTTGAAATAAACTCTAAAATGTTGGCGGACATTTCTTAAAATCAACATACAGTGAATTCGTGAGATGCCCAAAGGTTTGTATTGAGGTCTATGGAAAATGTTCTAGTGCTCTTTTCCCTATCTCTCCTAAGCATGCATTACAATCAGTGCTGGGAGTTCACCTCCGTCTTACCTTCCGACCACTACATCAGACATTTTGAGACGAGTGGTGACCTTGAACATTAGACCATAAAACGCAAAGTGTTACAGGTAGTTAGAAAGATAATCTTTTATTTAAATATTTACATTTAAACCTGACAATATAGAGCGTTACCCAACACGACGTGACAGCATGAGAAACACGTGTTCCAAATTATTTCACCAGAGGCTTGTTCAACGCTTGTAACGTTAATGGGAAAACTCCAAAACATTCTAACTACATGTATATTTTAACATATAGCCATTTTTTTTAATCGATTTTACAAGCCGAGTGGTCGTATACCCACATTTTCCAGTGTACTCGAACGGGTTCAGCAACAATATATTTCAATATTTGCATTCACTGAATCTTTTCTCTTATATATTTTTTAAATTGACATTGCTTTCATCATGCAATAAATGAATATTTGTTGAAAACTTTCTAGTACCACCTGTCTTCAAAATCATTTTCCAAATATGGAGTGTCATCAGGGTCAAAGGGTGTATTGGTTGTTCCGTTTAATGTAACCAATGGATCAACCATATGCTATCTTAAATCTAGTTTATATTTTTGAATAATGCATAAAAATGTAAATATAAACAATAAAATGTTTCATAGAGTGATGAAGGTAGCAATCAGTGCAGGGAAAAAAAAAATGCATAACACGCAAGCTTACTCGGGTTATGCATTTTTGCTGCAATGCTGTCTACCTTCATCACCCGATGAAATAACAAAGAAAGCATTTTATTCTTTAAGGTTGATCGATCCTCATGTGATGTCATAGGTTTTTGTAAAATATTTGATAAATTAAGCTTTGTGCATGATAGAAATACATCTTTCTGAGGAATTTTTTTCACTGGATATAATAAAAAAATCTGGTAAACTATTATCACTGAAAAGGTTTATATTTTTCATAGATAATCAATTATTTATGATTAAAAAAATGTTGTCAAGGGTAATAACTCCTATGCTGGAATTCCCTCTACTGGATGTCTATTATACATTGGTTTCCCTGATGTCCACAATTAATCTATACATATCTATGAATTAGCAGTGTTTTTTTTTAAACTGTTGATATTTAAATTTTAACAAGTTTTTATCTATTTTCATTATTCTGTTTAACGAAAATGAGTGATTTTCTGATGTTGATGTATGCTTCTGTTTTTGTATGTCTGACATCTTTAAAAAGGTGGCAACATATACATTTTCTTTGGTTGTTAATTAAATTAAATTATACTGAGTGGAAATTAATAAAGTTTTTCCACTTTTAATCATTAATATTGATATGTCACATGAGGATGGAGCTACCTTAAATAAATTCAAATTCCATCGGTATGAAGAAGCAATCCACCGCAAACGTGAGCGGCCACCTGTAAAATGCAAAACCAAATAACAAGGAAAGTATATTTACCAAAACCAAACAAATTAAAAATGGAAACAAAAGAATACGCAAAAAAACAAACAAATACTTCACAGGTACGCCAGCATCAACAGGAATGAAAAATAAAGTACGTTGTTTCATACTTATTCGTTTTGTAAGTATTGCACTGTTGGTATTTCGTTTTGTAAGTATTGCACTGTTGGTATTTCGTTTTGTAATTATTGCACTGTTGGTATTTCGTTTTGTAAGTATTGGACTGTTGGTATTTCGTTTTGTAAGTATTACACTGATGGTATTTTCATGCACGTTGAAATGATGCAGAACTTTGCAATCAATGAGGGATTTAAAGGGGGCGCAACCGGTGCCCCCCCCCCCTCCTAAAATTTTCAAATTTAAGGTAAATCGTGATATCTTGTTTTAAAAAATGTACTAAACGATAAAAGTAGCAATAATTTATTCCACTTTTGGAGAAATAAATAAAAAAAAGCTTTTCATTTCTTGAAATATTCTATTGGGAGAACTTAATTTTTTCCCAAAACCCCTTAAAATTTTCGTCATTTTTATCAATTTCACCTTATAGAAAATGATAAAAAATAGTACAAATGACTAAATAGGTGACATATGTCGAGAGCTCTATAAAACCTGTAAATTCCAGGGGCTTCGCCCCCTGGGCCCCCACCAGGCATTTGCCCTGAACCCACTGGGGGGCCTCCAGGTGGCCCTCAGACCCCCTACCTCATAAAGTGGCGCCCACCGTAACCACAATTCCTGGATCCGCCCTGGCAATAATTGTGTTAATGGTTTGACCTGTGGTAGTTTCTTGCATGCTGTTCAGATTGGAGATCTTTATGAACGTACCTGTAAAAGTATTTACCTGTAAAAATATTTCTGACCGTTGATCTGGTCGCCACTGTTTTACGCACTGTATTAAAAGGCCTGAAGGGTCATGGTGGCTTCCAGATTTGATATGGATGAAAGGTGTAATTCTTTTATGTTTTGGAATTGATTATTCACCATGATCACTCTGAATTCATTTAATAAACGCAGGATGAAATCTTTTGCTAATATTTACAAACTGCAACAACCACGATATTGAATAATTAACCTCATCAAGTCACAAGTGTAACACAAACAGTGTATATCAGACTTATAACACTGCTTACATTTGACGGGTCATCTAGTGCTCGGAAATTCTTTTTATTCATTCATTTTATTCGTTCATACCACAATGGAAATGGTACACGAGGTACAATACAGAAATTTCATGTATTCATACAAGTATATATTGATTGATTGATGTTTTTCGCAACACTCAACAATTTTTTAGTCATATAGTGGCGCCCAGTTTTTATTGGTGGAAGAGAGAACACAGATACAATGTACCTGGGAAGAGACCACGGACCTCCCGAAAGTAAACTGGAAAACTTTCTCACCTACCGGTGCGAGCGGGATTCGAACCCGCGACGACAGAGGTGAGAGGCCATGTGATTTTCAGCGCGATGCTCTAACCACTCCGCCACGGAGGCCCTTATTTATACAAGTAACGTCACAGGAATGTACATGTATGTAGGTATGCAAAGAAACAAAGTGAAATATATACATAAATATGTACAAAAATTTGAAGTGTTTGGAGAACAGACTAATTCGTATATCTTTAAAATAAACGTGCACAGGTTTTTAACTTTATTCGTTGACATGATTTCATAAAATTACATTCCCATTTGGTGTCGTACAATATTTTCTGTATATGTATTGTTTTCGTATGTACTGGATAAAGCACTGCACTCTAATACAAAATGATATTCACCTGCAATATTTGTTTCATTACATAAAACATAATTTGTCGTTATATGGTACACTAAGCCATCGGCCAATCTCTACTAGGAGGTGTTGGTTCGTGGTACGAAATTTCGAAAAGATACTACTGGGTTTTTTAGGTAGATTTTTAAGACAAGTTTCCAGACCAAAATTCTGTACATTGTACCCTTAGAAGAGCTAAAAACATCACTTGACCAAGTCTGGACAAACTGATCCATAAGACTTTGTTTTACAACGTTTGTTATCCATTTTTCATTCACAGTACCTTGTTCATACCATATATTAGAGAGTCTATATCTGTTCAAAATTCTATGAATACATTCAAACCATGGATTTTTAAATGCGCCATTATAATAATGTGTATATAAATATTTGTAAAGAAGAACTCACTATTGCCTCTTTTCGTAATGTTTGCATGTAGTAGTTATCGTTCGTGTGGGACGGTATATATGAACTTCGGTAAAGAGTATACATAGCACCCAAATGCAAACGTTTACATTTTATGGTATAGATTCGCTTATCAATACCAATGGTGATTTAAAGGTGCGCAGCCCCCCCCCCCCCCCCCCAACAATATATCCAAGTTTCATTTGATTCAAATTAAAAATTTTCAAGTCATTCTCCTGAAACCAAAATTTTCTGGAATTTTAAATCTATTTTCGGTCACTGTGGCCTTGACCTTAGACCTATTTTCTCCAAAATCAATAGGCTCTTCCTTATCTGGTACATACCAATATCGATAAGTATCATTGGATTCGGATTTAAACTTTCTGAGTTATCATCCGGGAAACAAATTTTTCATTCTATTTTCGGTCACTGTGACCGTGACCTTTGACCATTTTTCTCCAACATTAATAGGGACCTTCCTTACCTGGTACCCAGCAATATATCAAAGATTCATTTGATTAGATTGTAAACTTATCGAGTTATCATCCGGAAACCAATTGTTGACGCCCAACCGCCCGCCAACACGCCCGCCCGCTCGCATCACCAAACCAATAGCCGAGTTCAACTTCGTTGCAACTCGGCTAAAAATAATAGGTGGGAACAATTGGTATTCGAACCACAGATATGCAATCTGGGCCTGTCCAAAACTTCAGGGAGACTTCCGCTATACTATCTCGGCTATCCATCTCATGTTGAATTTTCGAATTTCAGGCTATGTAAAGTCACCCGAAGTGGACATAGACATTTTCTTGATAATACGACAAAAGTTATACACAATAATTAAGATTTTTTCATAGAGTGAGTCAAATATCCATACTTTTATTTACAAAACATTTTATACTTGAACATGTACTAACATATTTTACTCAGTTCACAATGGAGACTTGACCCACTCCATATGAAAATCTACTTGGAAAAGTCAAATTTACTGTTATTTTGTGCGTTTTACGCGTATACATGATTTTAAAAGGATTTTTTCAATGTTCCTTTGAAATGGGCACATCGAAAAAGCATTTTTGGAGGCTATGGATTCATTGTTGTAACTAGAATGCAAATTTTTCTTTTTCTGGAGAGTTTCAATTTGAGCTTCGATATTTGTCCTTCTGTGGGTTCTCGGCTCGATAAAGTCACCCATCTTCTTTAAGGTAAATTTTGGTCTCTTGTTTAGAAAAATGTAAACGATAAAAGAAGCAATAATTTCTCCACTCTCGGAGAAATAAATGTCAAAATCTATTGATATATTGAATTACTTTTATTGGGAGAACTTACATTTTTAAACCCTTACATTTTGCGTTATTTTATTAATTTCACCTCATTAAAAAAGACAGAAAATAGTAAAAATGACTACATAGGAGATATATTTCAAGCCCTATAAAATCTGTAAAATCCAGACCCCAGCCTCCAAAAATTGCAAATACAAATATTTTCTCGAGTAAGTAATTTAAAAGTAGCCACAAACTCCAAGTTTCACAACATGTGCAGGACTCGGCGGTCGGCTCCATTCTAACAGATAACACATCAGACATTAAAGATATAATGAATTTGTATTCAGGTTGGCCAAGGAAATCGAATTTATTTCCTAAAATCATATCCGCCCCTTAAGGATAACCTTCGGTTTACAGCGCATGGTTATTTTGCGTACAGTTGGGGTCTTATCAAATATCGCTGTTCAAAGATTGCATCGGATCCGAGGTCAAAATTCTACAATAATGTACTATAAAAAAAAATGAGGTCAAAATTCTACAATAATGTACTATAAAAAAAAATGAAAATAAAATGTAAAACTATAATAAAAATCATAACATATTCTCCCACTACTAAACTTATTAAGGCAAACTTCTTTACGTGAACATGCGCAAGACAATATAGTTCTCTCCCATTCTACACTAACTTGTCATGTGTTTATCACCTCTTCAAGTATAAGCAATAACAAAAAATGTAATGTTATAAACGATGTCATTGTATTGACGTTTATTAAATAAAAACTGCAATGATATAAACGATGTCGCATTGTTGTTAATTAGATAATAAATGCAAAGTTACAAACGATGTCGTTGCATGATCGTTATTGAATAACAAATACAAAATTATAAATGATGTATTGCCCTGTATTAAATAACAAATACAAAGTTATAAACGATGTATTGCCCAGTATTAAATAACAAATACAATGTTAGAAACGATGTATTGCCCTGTATTAAATAACAAATACAGAGTTATAAACGATGCATTGCCTTGTATTAAATAACAAATACAGAGTTATAAACGATGTATTGCACTGTATTAAATAACAAATACAGAGTTATAAACGATGTATTGCCCTGTATTAAATAACAAATACAATGTTACACTCGATGTCGTTGGATGATCTTTTATTAGATGACAGATGCAATGTTACAAACGATGTCGCAGAGTAGGAGAAAGAGCGTGGATATACCAGTATCTTGTAGATCGGGAGAATTTAGAAGAAAATAAAACCTACCAGACAAATAAAAAAATTATCAAACAATAGATAATCTGAAATTTTGTTTTCAACTTTTTTTTTTTTATTTTTAATCAGTGATGACGAGAGCTCAAAACATTAACATGTTCAGCAGTATTCTCTTTCGATTTCCAATACGATGTTACTTAGCATTGCAATGCTAGTCTCTATCAACTGCTCAGTCTCATTCTCCATGTCCCGAGTCATCGCCACTCTCAATCGCTGTTATCAACAAAGTCGATGTAAAGTGTATACACAAACCATGCCATCGTTTTCAAATTTTAGCCCCTCGCACTTATTCTAACCACATACATTGTAGAATTAAACTTCCTCACATTTTTGTTGTTTTTATATTTTCATTCATTTCCGCTTCCAATTTCATCTCTTTCCTTGATTTATTTTTGATTTTTTTTGTCTGAGCCACGATGGTTCAACCATCTCTGATCGGCCACATATGCCATGTAAATGAACTTACACGCAAAGAGTAGACAACAGATTTCCAGGAAAGCAAGTTGTTGATAGGCTATGATTCCGTGGTATATATAGGTATATAATTTATATAAGATTTTGTCTGCATCAGAGTCAATAAAAATTCTTGTTAGATAACAAAAGCAATGTTACAAACGATGACGTCATACGCGTGTTTTGTTGTTTATTAGGTATCAAGTGGAATATAATAATACAAAACGTATAAAAACCCTTTCATACACTCAGAATCTTCTGTTCTCTATAAATCTTTGTATCATGTCGTAGCCTCGCTCTGGTTGGTCATAAGGTAAGATATGACCTGAATTTCTCACAATCACCTACAAAAGAAATTAATAATAAAGGAACCTACATGTAAAGTGAAAATAACGAACAGTGATCAATCTCATAACTCCTATAAGCAATACAAAATAGAGAGTTGGGCAAACATGGAGCCCCGGATAAACCAGAGGTGAGATCAGGTGCCTAGGAGGAGTAAGCATCTACTGTTGACTGGTCACACCCGCCGTTTAATAATATCGTTTAAAACAATTTGCACACAACACGCCAAAATAAGAGATGTCCTTAACATACTTAACAAATCATTGGTCCTATTAGCTATATGCAAGTGGTAGAGCGTTCATGTCGTAATCGGGAAGTTGTGAGTTCGAGCCCCGCTCACTCAAGAGATGAAACCTAAGACGTTAACATAGGCAGTGGTTGCTCCTTCGCCAGACACTCGGCATTTAGAAGTCAGAATCACGGATCTTTCAGATATGACCTTCAAAACGCAGGTTCCGTTGATAATTAATTAGAACTTATTCATTATACGGGTACCTTTCTGATTACCAAGACCTCGAGAATCACTTAGAACTTATCAATTATACTGAGATCTTCATAATTACTGGGACTTTGATAATTACCTGGAAAAAGTTTTTAACGATCCTGACATAGCCCGCTACTTCCTTATCATCCGGGTTCACTCGCCAGATCAATCTGTCGGTAGTCCGGTACAAATCCTTCCCCGACCAATCAACAGACAGCAGGAAGTACTCGGTCATTGGGACGGGGATAATGATGTCCAACTGTCCATTGTAGAACATCACCTGTTACATACAAAGGTGGTCATCGTTACATATAAAGGTGGTCATCGTTACATACAAAGGTTATCATCGCTACATATAAAGGTAATCGTTACATACAAAGGTAGTCATCGCTACATACAAAGTAGTAAGTCATCGCTACATACAAAGGTGGTCATCGTTACATATAAAGGTGGTCATCGTTACATACAAAGGTTATCATCGCTACATACAAAGGTTATCATCGCTACATATAAAGGTAATCGTTACATACAAAGGTAGTCATCGCTACATACAAAGTAGTAAGTCATCGCTACATATAAAGGTAATTGTTACATACAAAGGTTATCATCGCTACATACAAAGGTTATCATCGCTACATATCAAGGTTGTCATCGTTACATACAAAGTTAGACATCGTTACATACAAGGGTTGTAAGATAACAGAAATTACTCTGCTGCCATGTGGGGGAATCGGTGTTTCACGAATACATCACTTTCTACGAATCATCATAATTCCGAGATATCGATGAAGTGAAACGTCATATGACGTAAAATGGTACGTTTCGCACCAAGAGTTTACATGCTGACAAGGATGATAATTCTTACTATTCCCATCTCTGTATAAATGCAATAGAAAACTTTTCACAAGTAAAAATTATGCTGTTCTGATAATATTTTTATCAAAGAATTAAACTGATTAAATACGACATTTACACAAGCGTCGATCTTAATATTCATTATCACTCTGCTCTTAACAGAACAGAATCAACCATTACTAAAAACGGAATCCAAAAGCAATATAGGCCTGATAAAGGATAAATTACTGCACCGAATAAAATCAAGAACCCTTAAATTTACAGACTTTCAGAACCAAAATTTCAGTTGGAACGAAAATCATTAATGTGTGAATTCACTGCCACCATCAGAATATCCAATGTCCCTAGAATCCAAATGATGAAATACCAACACATAACCCATTTAACAAACGTCACTAGAACTACTCCATACCTTATAATTATCCATCAGGGTAGCTATCCAGGGCTTCACGGTGTCCATGATGTCATTGATGATATGCATTTCTACAGCAGTGCCGCTGTTATACGTTAGATTGCCGACATGGATGGCTGCTCTCACCTCTGGTTTGGCGAGGTAAGACCCGTAGTAATTAAATTCTTCTGGTTGCTGAATATAGAAATATACATAAAAAAAGACATTGCGTCATTTCTAAATTTACATTTACAATTCCCAATATACAAGAAAGAGATGACTAAGGCAGTTACATTTTTAATTACAATTCATTATAAAACAGATTCCATATATCTATATAAGGATATTTTTGAAATTTATAGATAAGTTCCTTAAATAAAAAAAAAAACAAAAAAAACCTCCGAAAATCACGTCTTGATATGCTCTACAGAACAATTACTACAATTGAATAATATACTGTATAGCAGGTATTTTCTGTGGTTGGAAAATTTAGCGATCCGGTCCCTTAAAAGGTAGCAAATTATATCCTGCATTTCTGATTTCTGCAGTCGCATTACACCTATTTATTATCCATATAAAACAAACAATATTTTTTGCGATTGTGATCTTTGCGGAATTTTCCTATCCGCAAAATTCTGCAAAAAATGGACAACCGCAGAACTACTACCCGATATACGGTAATTGCTTTATATTGATCTGTATCAAATACATGTATAATCTAATAGTGCTTCTTTAACTGGCATTTGTGAATAGCGTGGCTGCAACCGCAGATATACGGTAATTGCTTTATCTTGATCTGTATCAAATACATGTATAATCTAATAGTGCTTCATTAACTGGCATTTGTGAATAGCGTGGCTGGGCTATTTCAAAATGTATATATATGAAATTCTAGACTTGTTAAAATCTCTACGTTATTTTTTCTTTATTTCATGTATTTGCTATTTATCGTACAATTTTATTGATGTCAGAACATGTTTTAGAATAACTGAACAATACCCAGAGACAGTTATAACATAAGTCTCTGCTATAACCGACAGCGGTCAAAAGAAAGTTTCTGAAACATAGATACTTTAGCAAGTCTAATGTATTTGAATATGTTGATTGTTTACCTCAGTAAGCAAGAAGTTGTAGTAATTATGAATGTTAGTCACATTGTAAAAGTAGGGCGCATTTGGAGTAAGGTCACCATTCAAAAGTGTGTCAAAGATCTATAAATAGAAGAAAAAAAATCAAAATTCATGATTCCAAGCACATCGTACTTACCACTGTACGTAAAAAATTGTAAAGGTCATCAACATTTGTAACGTTGTAGAAATATGACTCAGAGCCGCCCAGTATAAGCGCATTAAAAATCTACAATGCGAAGAGAAAATTCAGACTGAATACGTACATAGTTCATTTCGAAAATGTCAAATTGTTAATTAAATGAATACTGACACTTTTCTTAATGTAAGGTAGCTCCATCCTCCTATGATTTATCAATATTGATGGTTCAAAGTAGAAAAACTATTAAATTGATATACATGTAGTTTCACTTTGATTTAATCAACCGTAGAAAATGTTAATGTTACCGCCTTTTAAAACACCTAAGAAATACATATATACAGAATTCTAACTCATCATCAGCAAATCGCACAATTTCATTACACATAACAACAAACAGCAACAACAAAAATACATATCAACTATGGTTACTTAGAATGACAAAGTTTTCATTTCATCAGTTTAACACAAAATAATGCTACTTCAGGGAAATGTCAACAACAAAAAGTCAGTATAGAAGTTATTGCCCTTGACACTTTTTTGGTGATATGAATAATCAATTACATGTATAATTTTTTTTTTTTTTTTCAGCATACAGTTCATTTCAAATTCCTGCATAGTGGCGGATTTAAGGGTGGGCGCCGCCCTATAAAATCGGTAAAATCCAGGAGCTTCCGGGGGCTTTGCCCCCTGGGCCCCTACCTGGACCCATTGTGGGCCTCAAGGCGGCCCCCATACCCCCTGCCTCATAAAGTGGCGCCCCCGTAACCGCAATTCCTGGATCCGCCCCTGCTGCATAAGATATATTTCTATCATGCGCAAAGCTTAATTACCGTTAAATGACAGTTTTGTAAGTACCTGTGACGCCACATGAGGGTGGAGCTACCTTACAAGAGAACAATCCATTCCATTAGAAAAAAAAATTATTTGCGTAAAGCCCCCAAAAATATTTGCAGTCTAATCTGGTCATTAAGAGATTGTTTATTTTTGGATTGTTTGGTGTTTTTTATGTCCCGTCGATCATTTTTCACTCATATTGAGACGTCACCAGCTGTAAGTGAAGTACCACAAATTTAGACCTACGCTTAGCGCCCAAGGTTGTAGCAGTGAGGGTTCTTTAGCGTGCCAAAACCTGTTGCAGTTCAAGGAACCTCCGTTTTTAAGGTCATATCCGAAAGACTCGTGAGCAATCACAGCCTTTATTAACGTCTCAAGTTTGACGTGGTTATGGCACGAGCGGGGCTTGAACTACACTGCGACCTCCCGGTTACGACACGAACACTCTCCCACTGGGCTACCGCTTTTCTTTTTGGAAACCTGCTTTTCCTTGACGGGAGACAACTCAGCCTACAGTTTTATTACTTAAGGATCACTTGGTTTACAACCTTGCTCATAAATGACACTGAATATCGAGACATGCGCGCTACAGGTGTCGATCTAGACTCCCTGTAGTGGGGTCAACCTCTAGTGAAACATGATATTTCACTTTGTTTCGCGGTGCATTGTCAGAAATGTCCGTGATTTTCACTCCTAATTCCAAGGACATTTCTAAGTCGCAGTGTGAGTCAGACAAGAGTCGAGCGCCTCACTTGTAAAGGCAAACTGCTTACAGAGCTTCCATCTTAAACACTCTAACCACTGATAAATACTGTTGAATTAGTTTTCCAATAGAAATATTCTGACGGTACAACAATGTCATCAGATGTGTTTTTTCTCTGATTCAGAATAGACACCTGTTACGATCTAATCACAGAATAACACGACGGTTACGTCACGATATAATCACAGGAAAACACCATTCGGATCACGTGCTCGTCTTTTACCGGGTACCAGTTACGGAAATAGCCGAGTAATTACGATTGAGAAAAACGACACTTACGTCACGATCGTATCACAGAAAAACAAGGTGCTTACGTCACGATCAATTCACAGAAAAACACAACGCTTACGTCACGATCGTATCACAGAAAAACAGAGTGCTTACGTCACGATTTAATCGCAGAAAAACAAGGCGCTTACATTGAACGCTGACCGGAAGTCCTTGTTTCTAATGTACACCGTAGCTTTGTCTGTCATATCCTGAAAGTATGCTCTCTGCTTCTCATCCAGTAAACCAATGCTGTACATAAACGGAGCATACTGACCCATCATCTGAAAGTAAAACACAAAACTTATTTCTGAAAGATTTTTATTGTTTTATTTCCCTATCATTTTTTGTTTATTCATATAGGGACATCACCTTGCTATATAGTAGAAATGAATATTGTATATTGTTTAACGTCCCGCTAAAAAACATTCTATCACTCATATAGAGACGTCACTATTACCAGTGAAGGGCTTCAAAATTTAGGCCTATGCTCAGCACTAACAACCTTTTAGCAGGGAGGGATCTTTATCATGCCACACCTGCTGTGACACAGGGCCTCGGTTTTTGCGGTCTCATCTAAAGGACTGCCCGATTTAGTCGCCTCTTACGATAAGCAAGGAGTACTAGGGGCCTATTCTAACCCGGATCTCTGCGGGGCCAGGTGCAGTTTAATTGTCAACATAATAGCATGGGTTCTTTATCATTCAATGTCTACAGCAACATGATATTATCTGAAAGACCCTTGACTTCCGCCGCTATTGCCAAACACTTGGCAAAACAACAGTCACTCCCTACATGTTAAACGCCACATGTCTGACGCAGTTGACACGGTTAACACGTGAGACCTCCCAATTTGTGGAGGTCCCTACCTCCGTGTGTGGTCGTGTTCTCCATTGTGGTAAATCCATACTCAACCTAGATAAATGACGTTAATCTTTCTGAATGAATTCTTTATCTTGAATCAAATGTCATCACCAATTTGAAGTTGCGGACACATTGGAACAAAAATGGCAGATCAACTACAATAAGGCAATTCCAACTGTTTGTAACAGGAAGGGGGGATGCAAACGGACCAGGTCCGGATTGGAACACAGGCCCCCTGAATCTCCAGTCAGGTGTTCTACCAACTGAGCTATCTGGCAACCGGCGATCGAACCCAGCTAACCACTACACTCCTCCTTCCTTAGATGTCTTCCTTCACGAAGACATAACCCAGATTCTTTTGCCCCTGGCAAGACTTTCACCTGCAAGTCCAGGTATGACAAACGGCACTAAATGTAACAGAAAGGAAGGGAATGCAACGGATCAGACAGGGATTCGAACCTGGGCTACCTGAATCTCCAGTCAGGTGCTCTGACAACCAAGCTATCTGGCCACCGGCGATCGGACCAGACTGACCACTATATGTTTAATACAGTCCTTTCTTAATATCACAAACTTCCCCTTTTCTTTCTTAATATCACAAACTTCCCATCCCGTGGGGATCCGGGTTAGAATAGGTCCTCAGTACCCCCTTGCTTGTCGTAAGAGGCGACTAAATGGGGCGGTCCTTCGGATGAGACCGCAAAAACTGAGGTCCCGTGTCACAGCGGGCGTGGCACAAAAAAGATCCCTCCCTGCTCAATGGCCATAAGCGCCGAGCACAGGACTATATTTTGCAGCCCATCACCGGCAATGGTGACGTCTCCATATGAGTGAAATATTCTCGAGAGGGACGTTAAACAATATTCAATCAATCACAAACTTCCCAATACATTTACCCATCTTTTGTCAATTAATAGGTTTGGGTGATGCTACAGGTATTTATAAATTTCTACAATCGAAATGTTTTTGCCTCCAATATCTTTCTTTACCAACAGAAATGATAGCCATTTCCTCATGAATGTGAACATTGTGCTTATGAATCTTGATAATTATAGTACGACTATTTTAACGGCTGGGAATTCTAAAACAGCAATGTAAATATAAGAAATAAATAAATGATTATTTCATTTATGAAAATACATGGTGGTATGAACACCCTCATGTATATTTCAAAAATGAAATTTATTTCTTAAATTCACAAGATTCTAGTCAAAGTTCAATGTTCGTGTAAATCAAATATCCGAATTAATTTTCAAGATGTTTTGTGAGAATATGAAGTTAGGTACATATGAATGAAAATTTGTGAGAATATGAAGTTATGAATGCAATTTTGTGAGAATATGAAGTCATGAATGAAATTTTGTGAAAATATGAAGTTATGAATGAGATGTTGTGAGAATATGAAGTCACAAATGAAAGGTGAAATTTTGTGAGAATATGAAGTCACAAATGAAAGGTGAAATTTTGTGAGAATATGAAGTCACAAATGAAAGGTGAAATGTTGTGAGAATATGAAGTCATGAATGAAATGTGAGAATATGAAGTCATGAATGAAATGTGAGAATATGAAGTCATGAATGAAAGGTTGTGAGAATATGAAGTCATGAATGAAATTTTGTGAGAATATGAAGTCATGAATGAAATGTTGTGAGAATATGAAGTCATGAATGACATTTTGTGAGAATATGAAGTCATGAATGAAATGTTGTGAGAATATGAAGTCATGAATGAAATGTTGTGAGAATACGAAGTCATGAATGAAATTTTGTGAGAATATGAAGTCATGAATACGCACCGTTTCCGGGTCACATAGCCCATCTCCTATGGCCATTCCTTTGAAGTTGATTTTGGTTTTAGCCGTTGGATTCTCGGTGTGAATTTTGTAGGATATTGCAGGAACATATTTACCAGCATATGACTGAAATACGAATGGTGATCACTGCAGCTCAGAAAACTGGCCATTAATGAAGAAAAGTAGTGGGTAAACGATGTCATCTCCGCTAGCCAAGGATTTTCGGACCATTATGCTCCCCAGGAAGCGGAGCAGACCGGAAATCCTTGACTAGGGAAGATGACACAGTGCATATGCAGTAAAGGCTTTTTAGCATTGCTGGGAAAACTTTTCATGAAACAAAATCAGATTAAATGATGATGTATTTCAGTAACTTGTGATGCCATTGAGAATGCAGTTTAAATGTCTTAAATTCTTTGTAAAATGTATGTAATGTGTATGTGTTTTAATTTTTTTCTAATAAACATTTTATTAAAACAATTGTTTGATCTAGAAATCAAAAGTAATGAAAAAGTAATCATGATCATTCAGAAAAAAATAATTGAAATCTAATTAATTACTACCCAAAAATCAGGCATTTAATTGTAATTATAATCCTGAAATTTCAAAGAACACAAATGTAATCGTAAATTAATCAATTACATTACACAGTACAGTGAAACAAGGTTACACCAAATACGTTTTCAATTAAATTACAGAGGAGAGATTTTCATTCCCTGTAGTTCTAAAGCATATCACGACTTCATTGGATATAAAGAATTACGCTTCTAACGAAACAACACTGTTCATCCCCAGAACTTCGCTCTAAGCATGTTTTACTGTAATTGACATGTTTGATATACACATAGAATCACTGACGCCAGCTCTGTTTACCCTCACATATATTTGCTTTAAAGATTACCTCCCCTGTTGTGTAGAAATAATAAGATCATCTCCCCTGTTACATAGAAATAATTTTTCTGGTATCAAAAGATTACCTCCCCACCGCATAAAAGTCATTTGCCTGCTACATGTATTGAAAAATTCCTCACATGTTACGTAGAAATCATTTTTCAGCTATTTAAAGATTACCTCCCCTAATACGTAGAAATAATTTTTCTGGTATTGAAAGCTTCCCTCCCCTGTTGCATAGAAATCATTTTTCTGGTATTGAAAGCTTACCTCCCCTGTTGCGTAGAAATCGTTATTTGTGGTATTGAAAGCTTACCTCCCCTGTTGCGTAAAAATCGTTTTTCTGGTATTGGTGGAAGACTTGGAAGAATTGAGTGAGACAGCTGTGAAAAGACACAAATGAAGATGGTACACTTTGAGTGGAGTCTTGGGATTACAGCACACTAGATGCAACATAAAGCAGGTTTAGGAAATGAATTATCAAGCATTTTAACTGAATAATTACATGTACTTATTATCTTGACCTTTATGTCAAAGGTTAGGAAGTTCCCCTAAATAATTTTAATTCTAAATGATAGGATATGTTATATGTAAATTTTCATAATAACCACTTTTGTTATAATAGTAGATTTTATAAAAGTTGATCAAAATTGTAACTTAATTCAATTGAAGATTCTCTTGATATATGTCTTAATAAACTCTAGATCCCCATGATATATATAAATAAACTCTAGATCCCCATGATATATATCAATAAACTCTAGATCCCCATGATATATGAACAAAAAATTCTCTAGATCCCCATGATATATGTATCAATGAACTCTAAATCCCCATGATATATGAATAAAAAAATTCTAGATCCCCATGATTAAATCTATCAATAAACTCTAGATTCCCGTGATATATGTATCAATGAACTCTGGATCCCCATGATATATATCAATAAACTCTAGATTCCCATGATATATGTCGATAAACTCTAGATCCCCATGATATATATCAATAAACTCTAGATCCCTATGATATATGTATCAATGAACTCTAGATCCCCATGATATACCTGTCAATAAGGAAAAGGAAAGGTTGAAACACTGTATATTTTATTTGAAAGAATTTGAATGTCACATCTGAGAAAAGTAGACCCTTAATTATACTGAATAAACATGAGGCCCATGGGTTACATTTAGAATTCCAATATGTCACTTTTGAAGCCGCAATTGATCACAGGTCACTTTTGGAACCTTAATTGACCACAGGTCACTTTTGGAGCCCTAACTGACCACGGTTACTTTCAAAGCCCTAATTGACCACGGGTCACTTTTGGAGCCCTTAGGCTAAATGATCACGGTCAGTTTTGGAGCCCTAATTGATCACAGGATACTTTTGCAACCCTAATCAACCACGGTTCGTTTTAAAGCACGGTCACTTTTGGAGCCCTAATTGACCACGGGTCACTTTCGGACCCCCAACTGATCCTTTCTGAACAAACATGGCTTATACGAACCTGTAAAGATCCCGTGCCACATCCACTTCGTTTCTAGCGTAACCTTCATCTTTGTCCGTGAAACTGAACCCCGTTCCAACCTGTGTTGATAAAAACACCGTACAAAGATTATGTGCAGAACATACTAGCAGTTTGTCATTATTTCCATCAAATAGTGAAACCATCAAACCTATCACATCAAAGTATAAAGGTCAAATGTCTGGTATAATCAGAACAATTGTATAAAAAATAAACTGTGCTATTTGTATGAAATGTAACTGTAATGATATTCCAATATTACTCATTTCTTGTAAACCTTTCTATAAACTTAATATGACAGCCATCTTAAGTTACATGTACAAGTTTGTTACAGTAAAATGATACAAATTGCTTAAATTACACCTAACAAACATTCATTCAACAAAACTGGCACTAAACACATATCAGTCATTGTCAAATCTCATAAACTTCATGCTATTTATCTATAATTGTAAATATACATTGTGCCTTGGTTCCTGAAACAAGATGTGTCTGCAAAATACAGCAAAACCTGCTGAATCTGACATGCAGTGGAGTATACCAGTATCAGTGGAAAAAGGTATTGGATTATAAAGAGGTCGGATTATACAGGATATTGGATTATACAGAGGTCAGATTATACAGGATATTGGATTATACAGAGGTCAGACTATACAGAGGTCGGATTATACAGAGGACAGATTATACAGAGGTTGGATTATACAGATGTCAGATTAAACAGAAGTCAGATTATACAGGTCGGATTATACAGGGGTTGGATTATACAGAAGTCGGATTATAAAGAAGTCGGATTATACAGATGTCAGATTATAAAGATGTCAGATTATATACAGAAGTTGGATTATACAGAGGTTGGATTATACAGGGGTCAAATTATACGGGGTCAGATTAGACAAAGATCTGATTATAAAGAGGTCGGATTATAAAGGTTTTGGATCATACAGTTTTAAGTGTACTATCCCTCGCACTTCACTAGGCACCAAATATGAAGTCTTATCTTGTATAATTCAAGAATCGTGATAACAACCACAGTAGCAATTCAAAACGATATCCGACAAACTAGCAAACACAACAATATCATTCAACCACAGGGTACTCAAAATACCATATCAGCAGAATTTTTAACAAGGTTTTAATTTTGGCATCAGTAATGAGAGTGATGAGATTGCTAGAATTTAATACCGCTAACAATTTATTCCATATCGGAGGTAATAGTTACCTTTCTGAGAATTATATAGTAGCTAAAATTAGCTCTTGCTAAATATATATCCCTACTTTTATGGAAAAATCGCAAAATTTCTGTCTCATTAAAAATTCAATTGTTTACTATGACTAAGTGCAAACTTACGGGGTTGTCGATGTATAGCATGGAGTACTTTGTGTTCCAAGTAACTTTTCGGTTGCTCACTAAAATGAACAATTATGAATAACATAGAATTATTTTGTGAGTTTCCTAAGATGTTGCCAAGTTAGGCCTAAACAATATTCAACTCCAGACTTTTCAGCATAGATATTTGAGTCAATGAGAAACATTGATCAAAGTTGTAGAACTATGTTTGTTAATCCTCATAATATATATAACTTTTAAACTTTTTAAATCTTATAGCTGTATTTTTAAAACCTTATTCACTGAACATTTCCAATGTCACTGCAGCATAGTGGAGAAGAGAAAAAACAGGTCGGCTAATAAAGGAGCACAATTAGTGCCCATGAGAATTCCAACAGACTGTTGGAAGACCTGATCACCATAGACTGCATAAATATTTTTAATGAGTAACTCCAGAATCGTCTTGATATCAACTTCGAATTCGCTGAGCATAAAATCAAGAGTGATGTTTAACAAAGGAATTTTTGGGGTTATAAACTGTCCTTACATTTCATGTCTTTGTCCACCATGATTGGTCCATTCTCTACAAACAACCCGAACAGAGAGGATCCGCCGGGACCGCCTTGTAACCACAGCAGCACCGGCTGAGTCTCAGGATTGGTCTGAAATCAGAATGGTTTTTATCATTTTATCCTAGTACTCACAATGAATTCATATTATATCTCCTCAGTCCACCCTTCCTGTTCTAATGGTGAACATGATATACTATAGACTCTATACATGTAGTAGGTGTCTAGCATGAATAGTTATTATCTATGATAATGTTTATTTCCAATATTCAATAAATCAACAGCTGTGATATATCTTAGAGACAAAACTCGGCTGATAGACTAAACCTTTCACGAAGGCAACTGTAATATACATAACTTTTACAAAGTCTTGCACATGACTCATATACCCTCTAACATTCCAAACATGTCAGTAATTTGTAATTCTTTGTGTTTCCATACCTAAGCAAATATGATTGAGTTAAAGATTGGGAATTCAAAATAAATTAAATGAACAATCGATAAAAATCACAAAAATGCAATTATAGATGGATAGAAGTCAGAAATCTGTTTTAGTCTACAGAAATTGTTCTAAACTTATGGCTTTATCTCAGATTGCAATATGATAAATATGTTATGATGTGTTTAGACTTTTCAATCCCAAATTAATGATACTCAGATAGCTAACCAACAGTCATTATTAGTCAATGTGAGTTGAATATACACACTATGTCTCACAAAGTGCTGGACAGGGCGACTTAACATGCTTTTACTTTACATTTTGCTCCAACGCTTCAAAGACAACCAGAGCATCACAAAACAGACCATCCTCTCACAACTAGGGAATATTCATAAACACAACATCAATACAGCTCATATCCTCCTCAGTGCTTCGTTTCGTAACTACCTCCTTACCTGAGTGGGAAAGAACCGCACAAATCAGCTCACATCCTCCTCAGCGCTTCATTATGTAACTTCCTCCTTACCTGAGCAGGAGAGAACCAGACAATACAGCTCACATCCTCCTCAGCACTTTGTTTCGTAACATCCTCCTTACCTGAGCGGGAAAGAACCAGAAGAACATGTTGCTATTGGTTGTCTTGTTGACCGTGAAAAACCCAGCATAGCTCTCTATATTTGTTCCCTCCAGTTGTCCCACTCTGCTCAGTTTCTGGGCTGAAAACAAAACAATTCATTGAAAAATATACAGATAAAAAAAACATATAATAAAAAATTATAAAAATAATATATAAAATTCTAAAAAAAAACTTTAAAAAATGCAATTCTTTTTTTTAATTCATGAACACAGCAATGTCTTTGCCATGAAGTTTTAGTTGATTGTTTCAATACTTTTTTGGAACTAAAAATCATAGTACAAAAGGAAATTTTAGTGATATAGTATTTCCTTTTTTTGTTTTTGTTTTTTTTTTCATAATTCAGGGATCAAATTTGAACAAGGTCTAAATCTTTGATAGAATTAAAATTTGGTATGTAATGTACAATGAAATCTTGTAAGGACATGTGATTTTAAGTGGTATCAATTTTAAAAGTCCAAAAAGTCAGCCAAAAATTAAATACCAATATTAGATGTTCTCTTTAAAAATGTCCATCTTTGAGGCAATGTTCAGAGTGGTACAATTAACAATTGTGTAAGCTACAAAAAACTAGCTAGAGTTGTTGGGATATTATCAAACTTGCAAAAGTCTTATTTAACTTTCTAAAACCAAATTGATAAAACAGAGTATCTTGAAAACTTGTAGGTTTATCTTAACATGGTTAAAGAGGCATATTTCCAATATAATAAAGATTTTGTCTACAAACACTATCAAAAAGCACCTTTTATGCCCACACCAAACTCTATTTCAAAAATATGAGGATGTAGGTGAACAAAATCCTCTATTTGTGAAGGTAGAGTTTACAATTGAAAAGTAAGGATCTAATTATGCTCAAATTAGAAAAAATGATTTACTCATCAAGAAAACTTATCAACACAAGCAGATACCTCAAATTCCAGATTTAAAGTGAAATCATATTGCATGCAAGATGTAAAAAAAAAAAAAAAAAAAAAAAAAAACTTTTTGCGTCCACAAGCAATGCAACATTTACCCATATCAAACTGCCCCTTTTCTACATAAGGGGTTAGGAACAGCGGCTTGCCAGGGTCAATGCCATTCAGTAACATGGGCGGATATTTGTCTGGAAACATCCCCCGGAGTCCCCCTCTAGCACTGAGCACCTGCACCCCACAAAGGACAAAAACAGTCAGGCTCAAGACACACAATGACATCATAGCTGAAAGTAATTAAACACATGATTATGTAATTGGCAGAAAGATGAGGCCGATTAGACCAGTGTTCATTCAACCCATGATATATGAAGACAACCTATTAATTAAAATATGAGTAACAGTATACTGGTTTGGCAGTCAGCAGAACTTGATCACGGGTGCCAGATAGCTTGAGCAGAACACTTGATTAAAAATTCAGGACCTATTTGAAATCCAAGTCTGACTATAGTAAATGTGTGTTCTTTATTTCTGTTACATTTTATCCTAATGACTTATATCTAGAAACTTACAGACCCATGGAAATGTTAGTCAGGGGATGAAGATTCTGGGTGTGAAGACATCAATGGGGTTGGGGGTGGGGGTGATGAGCCTGTTTTCATTCAAAAATGTTGCCTTGGGGAGATTCCCATCTGGCAATGGTGAGGGAAGGGGGTTTAAACCCATATTTAAAAGAGATCTAAAATTCTATATCTAAACCTTAATATATAATCAAAATCGGCAACAAAAAATAAAAATAAATGAAATGTGTATTTTGATCAATGTCAGGAGCCCACCCACCCCACCCTAGTTAGAATAATCTAACTGTGTCTCAGGACTGACCTTAAACCGCGTCCGTAGGACATTATCATTTTAACGATAGAACACCCTGTCTAACCCCACCCCCATCCCTTGGAGTCTGGATCTGCACTTAATTGAATAAATTCAATCACTGTTACCAGATAGCTCAGTTGACACAATACCTTACTCACTAGAGCTTCAGAGTCCTGGGTTCAAACACCTATCTGGCCTGTTGTATTGGGTGGTATTTATAAATTATAAATGTGTGAGGCTAGTAGAGAAAATTCGAAATCACAACAAACGGATACCGCCCCACTCTACAGTACTATATTTACCTGGATGCGAAAGTTACAGCTCCTGTTAACTGTGGATTATAATGTCATAACCATAAACTCAACGATCAGTTAACGATCCAACAGTATACTGCACTGTTAGTTATTTCTGCAACACTTCCTTTTGTTGACGATGGGTATCACATGACACTCACGTGTTTTGACAATTTGTCAATTCGTTCATGGACAATTTCGTCTTTTGAGACGAGATGAAACTAAATATCCTTCTTTCTTTTGTCTGTCTTTCTTTTCTTCGCCCGTTTTTGTTGCTAATTTTTTCTTTCTTTCGTTACATAATACCAAAGAAATAATAGATCTTATATTTAAGTACAGAGATATGTAACGTACAAAATAAAGCCGGGAAAATTGTCTTGTGTAAAGCACGTGTGTGTCATGAGACAATGTTCGCGGAACATCTACCTTAAGATAATGATCGTTGTTCCTCCGCGTGTTCTATGCAAATAAATGATAAGTCAGTACTTATTTTTCCTCAACATGTTCTCATGATACTGAATACTAGCAGGTAAAAAAATAAACAAATAACCCCCACCCACCCCACCCCCTTATAAAAGTCCTATACAGATAATTAGATGAGTACATAAAGAGGTTAATAAAAAGTTAATATTGTGCTTCTAACTAAATAAGGGATAGTTCAATAGCTTATCTACAGAGTGATATTCAATGAAATGGGGGAAGGGGGGGGGGATTCTGTAAATCATTCAATATTATCAATTGTCCACCGTGCATCATCTATTTATTTTTCTAAATTAAATGTAATGTACTTTTTCAATGTATTGGATCTCTCCACACTTTAATAGTAAATACATTTCACCCTCAATCTGATTAGCGGTGTCTTGTAAATTGTTGTAGACAAACATTTTATCAGTCTGATTAAAATCAAACCTCTCACTTCGCTCGATATACGGACAGCCATGCAGCGATGTTCGTATATCGAGCGAAGTGAGAGGTTTGATTTTAATCAGACTGCCATTTTATTTGTGTATGCGTGTGGTATACATGTATGTGTATATACCTCATTATATTTCGCCAAACCATTCCTGATGATTATTTAAGATTTATATGTTTGTTAAATATGCTTCTTTTAAAATTTGAGAAATCAGGTTTCCGCTGATGTTGATCAGGCAGTTTCAATATTTAGATAAATATCTGTTGAACTACATGTGAGGGGTGATAAAACGAGAAGGAGGCAAACAATTTACATTATCAAACTTAAGACATTGATCACGTGCAAACTACTTGTAAACATCACGTGTATAATATATAATCTAAAATAAACACTGACCTAGATCGTACAGCTGACCTCATTTTAAAAAAGACTTCAGTATTCTACGTGCAGATATACTTACTTTGTTGATAAGTTGAATGTGAATTAATCTATCATTAGTGGTAATTTGCAAATACAACCTGTCATTAAGTTGAATGCTCTCTGGCGTGTTTCTTACCAATTGTTAGACCGTGGTTTTACATACATTCGCTGATTTCTCTGATTGCCCGAAACAGGGCTCAGGGCGGGCGTGACCGGTCAACATAGGATGCTTACTCCTCCTAGGCACCTGATCCCACCTCTGGTGTGTCCAGGGGTCAATGTTTGTCCTACTCTCTATTTTATGAGATCGATTACTGTTCGATATTTTCACTTTTTTCATTGTAATTAGCCATACCCTGGAGTCTGAACATCTGTCCAATGGATCATGAACATCTGTCTAATGGAGCATGAACATCTGTCCATCGGAGCATGAACATCTGTCCAATGGAGCATGAACATCTGTCCAATGCATGGAACATAAACATCTGTCCAATGAGGCATGAAACATCTGTCTATGGAGCATGAACATCTCTCCAGTGGAGCATGAACATATCTCCAATGGAGCATGCATGGACCTCTCATATTGAATCAGGTTCCCTTGCTCAATTTAGCTTGCACTCTCCACAATACCATTTTCGTTTGCTTGTATAATTGTAATTATGTATATCCAATTGTAATTGTAATTATGTATATCCAATTGTAATTATGTATATCCAATTGTAATTATGTATATCCAATTGTAATTATGTAATTATGTACATCCAATTGTAATTATGTATATCCAATTGTAATTATGTACATCCAATTGTAATTATGTATATCCAATTGTAATTATGTATATCCAATTGTAATTATGTAATTATGTATATACAATTATAATTATGTACATCCAATTGTAATTATGTATATACAATTGTAATTATGTACATCCAATTGTAATTATGTATATACAATTGTAATTATGTACATCCAATTACAATTATGTATATCCAATTGTAATTATGTATATCCAATTGTAATTATGTATATCCAATTGTAATTATGTATATCAAATTGTAATTATGTAATTATGTACATCCAATTGTAATTATGTATATCCAATGGCTCACGGAAACACAGAATCAGAATGTACTTTATTTGTGTGTTACTTGCTTGTACATGTTCAGGAATAGAGAACATCTATGTTCATTAAAATACTTCAAAAAGCCCGACCCTTCGGCTTAATCTCCTTCCATGTGTGTGTAGTTTTCTTTGACTGTGTATTCAAAGCAGTTGATGTATAATCTGTTACCATCAACATTATATGAAATGTCTGTGTTGAAAAAAAAATTCAATTTATTGTATCAGAAAGCATAGTAAAGTTACATGTAGTTATGGAGATTAAAGGTGAATATTTTTTATAAGAGATAACATTTTAATGAATTACTGCTGATAATGAAATATACAATACACAGTAAAACAAAGTAACATGTATGGTAGACACAGTGTAAGAGAATTATTAATAAGATAATAATATCTACAATATACAGTAAAACAAAGATAGACACGGTGTACATTTTGTAAGAGAATTATTAATAAGATAATAATATCTACAATATACAGTAAAACAAAGATAGACACGGTGTACATTTTGTAAGAGAATTATTAATAAGATAATAATATCTACAATATACAGTAAAACAAAGATAGACACGGTGTACATTTTGTAAGAGAATTATTAATAAGATAATAATATCTACAATATACAGTAAAACAAAGATAGACACGGTGTACATTTTGTAAGAGAATTATTAATAAGATAATAATATCTACAATATACAGTAAAACAAAGATAGACACGGTGTACATTTTGTAAGAGAATTATTAATAAGATAATAATATCTACAATATACAGTAAAACAAAGATAGACACGGTGTACATTTTGTAAGAGAATTATTAATAAGATAATAATATCTACAATATACAGTAAAACAAAGATAGACACGGTGTACATTTTGTAAGAGAATTATTAATAAGATGATAATATCTAAAATGTACAGTAAAACACCATTATATCAGTTAAAACATTGTGAACTACTGTCTACAACGAAATGATTAACTCGGGTAGCATTTTCTAAAAAAAAAAATATACATGTAGTCACGATTATTATATAACAAAGATCTACTATTAGTATACATGTAGGTATGTAAATATGAGTAACAGTATATTGGTACTAATGATACCGCGTATTACATAGTAAAAAAAATACAGTAAAACACAGTTATAGCGAACCTTCAGGGCCAGTGGAAAAACACTTCATAATAACCAAACTTCATTATATGCACTAAAAATTTCGTTACTTGTCTCTCTCTCTCCCTCCCCCCCCTCTCTCTCTCTCTCTCTCTCTCTCTCTCTCTCTCTCTCTCTCTCTCTCTCTCTCTCTCTCTCTCCTCTCATAGGAGAATTAATATCACTTCGCATTACACATGCATTTGTTAAAAGCGTGTTCATTATAAGCGTGTTGTACTGTGCATATACATGTATAATGTAACGATTGCGGTATAACGATGAAGCCTTGTCTGTTCCAGGCGCCTCGTCATATGCTTACTCTACTGTAGAGAAAACATCTCAATCCTCCACAGACCCCCACAGGTCTCCTGAACGTTGCCCACACATGTCATATTGCACTCCCTCCTGGGTCGTAACTTGTAGATTTTGTTCATCTCATTTCCACAAAAGCACTCAAATCCTGCCTGAAAACAAAAGACTCGATTTCTAGAGAGACAGTTTGATTCAACGGAAAGTAAGACGAAACATGTGATCAATTTAGATAAAGTTCCCGTCGTTAGATATCAAATTGTGTAAGATTGTATTACTAAATATTGAATGCACAGTATATACTGAACGCATACAAATGACCCAAATTAACATATCTCTAATATTTATCCAATGTGTTTTGCTGGAGAAATTTGACAACGAGTATTGATTTCATTAAAAAAAATTGATTTGTAATATTTTTTTCTGTGAACCATAATACTCAATCTAATTAAAATTAGATGTTAGATCCGCTCACATACTCGCTACACAAACATCTAACAACATCCCACAGAGGGTCACGTCAGAGGTCAAATTTGCATGAAAAAGTAACCAATCGCTACAAAGACGAAAGTGATATCGGCATCCAATGAGAATCATCATTGTATACTGTATTTGGTTACTTATTAAAGATGGCGACCGAAGAAGAAATGGAAGCGATTAAAACCGCTTTGAAGATATTTGATCTCGAGTCTTTGAAAAATGAACAAGAACAGATACTTAAATGTCTATTTTGTTGAAGTATACATGAAAAGATCCCCCGATGTCGCCATAGTTTAAAATCCAAATAAAAACACGCGATAAACAAGTCACGATCGTGGGTGTCGCCATTTTTTCACTTCCTTGCGTAAACAATACATGGATTTGTGGGATAATACCCATGGATATGAAGCGAGAAATTTGATTGGCTGTTGCACATTTGACCTCTGACGTGACCCTCTACGGGATGTTGTTAGATGTTTGTGTAGCGAGTATGTGAGCGGATCTAACATCTAATTTTAATTAGATTGTGTAGCGAGTATGTGAGCGGATCTAACATCTAATTTTAATTAGATTCGATAATACTCTTTTCCAGTCTATTCCGCTGGGTATCGCTTAAGCACCGGTATACGTTTTCATAATCCGAAAATTTCATCAGCATTGAACTTAGCAAAATTCTTAAAGGCAATCAATCTTTTTCAGGGGTTTTACATTTCTTTGTATAATTTATTTAGTTTTTTGATGTTTTCAATGGGTTTTTTTTCTTTTATTTGCTAAAAATTTGACCACATTTTTTTTTTTCTTGCGTGAAGAATTTAAAGGGAAAGGCAACCCAAAAGATTTTTACATGATAAATGATAGGATTAATTATATGATAAAGATTTGTCATACTATTCTGTTGATATACGGCCTAGGTAAGCTTCAGTACTAATTTGAAAACGTTCAAAAATTGAAATTCCCGCGATCTACAGAGGCTGCCATGATGTGTAACTCTTTTGTATTCAAGACCACAAAAATCAATAATTTTGACGTCACACCGTCTGTTCCGGTTTTGATGAGATTCTAAGATCATCAAAGATGTGCATGCGGTAGATCTTACGAATAATATGTTGATGCCTTCCTGTCAAGCAGTTAATTACACTAAAGCGAAGGGGAGATGTGAAAAAAGTTTTCTTTCGAATTTCCCGACCCAACCAAGTCACTTGAAAAGAGAAGAAAAAACTGTGGATCCATCATTTGCGTAATGTCAAGTTGAGGCTCGAGACATTTCTATGAAGAAACGTTTACCGTCTGCCTGGTATGCGACTCGACTGAACGTCTTCTTTTCTCATTCTCAATTTCTTCTTACGAAAGAACAGGCTCAAATCTATACGGCTCAAAACTTAACTGTTTGTGACTTGTCATATTTACAGTGCTACTGATGGAATAAACCGGAACAGACGGTGTGACGTCATAAATTCAACATCAATGGCCGCTCTCTTAGCGGCGGGTAATTTGAAATACATGATAGATTGATATTGATTTAATTGTTAAACAAGGGTTTTTGTTGTTATAGACTGTCAATTACGATATCAGTAAGTGATACTTTATTCATAAAAGCAACTTTGTGGTTAGGGTTGCCTTTCCCTTTAATCAAGGACATGCGCGATGTTTCCGACATTTCCTCTAATTTGTTTATAATCTCCTTGATATGAAGAGTTCTTGTATGATTTCTGAAATAGGTTTCAATTTCATATTGTAGTAATATTACCAATAATTTTTACACCTATCTGTATAGCCCAGTGGTTAAACCACGTTAAGTAAAATAAAAGAGATTTAAAAAAAAAAAAAAATCACCTAACGTGTGATACAAGAGTCTCGGGTTCGATACCCAATTGTTCCTAACTACGGTAATGCCCATTTACATACAGTAGAGCTGACCTAGTAACAATTTTTACTTGCAACAACCAAGAACTATCAAAATATGCTAACTCTAAAACAGACATGGTAATATACCCCAACTGTTTTGTAAAAACGAGATAGAATGCAAGTAAATTGTAGGCGAAATTTCATAATAAAAATTATATATCATTTAGAAACATCGCATAGGTCTAGCATTCTCTGCAGCAACCAGTTTTACTGTGTGTGTCTGGTCGTTACTGTTGTCATTTGACCCTTTCCGTTTCCATGTAAAAAAAAAAAAATAATAATAATTCTGCGTTCTCTCGACCAAATTTCAGATTGAGAACAAGGCTTATAAGTTTTGAATAACCAAACCATTTCATAAAGATATGAATCA
Organism: Ostrea edulis; assembly: GCF_947568905.1. Classification (NCBI taxonomy): domain Eukaryota; kingdom Metazoa; phylum Mollusca; class Bivalvia; order Ostreida; family Ostreidae; genus Ostrea; species Ostrea edulis. Next base: position 37,677,375 of record NC_079171.1, on the reverse strand, counting down.
TAATCTTATAATTAATCTGATTTGTCATGGCCTGTCGACGTGAAACATTTGGGGAATTTCTTGTTTTGTTTTCCTGATGAAAGTTGGAGACAGAGAACAGTGACCAATCCCACAACTCCTATATATTAAGCATTTATGAAATAGAGAGCTGGTCAAACAAGTACCCCTGGACACACCAGAGGTGGGGCCAGGACAGGATGCTAAATTTCGCACACCTGCTGGCTCCCTATAAACAATTATACACTCTACAATGCCCCCCGCTTACCTCTAGTCCAAAGAACTTGTACTTGTCTTGTTTAGTGCATGACACACGGCACTGCCTTCTCCCGTTAGGGACAGGGTTGTGGGCTGGAGATTTCAGCATACGGCTCGGATAGAAGTCTTCATAACAACCAAGTGGCGCCCCTATTGTTTAACGATGAATGAATATAACAGTTAAACATCTCATGATGAAAATGTAGAACTACTACTTCTAATACTACTATATGTACTACTATTACTAATCAGAGGCGGATCCAGAAATTTTTGAAGGGGGTAGGGGGGTTCTACCCCACAAAATGCGTTATCTTTAGCAAATATTCTGACGGAAGTGGCGTATTCCAACCCCCGTAGCCTTCTAGATCCGCCACTGCTATAACTACACGTACAAGAAAAACAACGATGACTACTACTGCTACTACTACTACTACTACTACTACTACTACTACTACTACAACAACAACAACAACAACTACTACTACTACTACTACTGCTACTACTACTGCTACTTCTGCTACTACTACTACTACTACTACTACTACCACCACTACTACTACTACTACTACTACTACTATTACTACTACTACTACTACCACCACCACTACTACTACTACTACTACTACTACTACTATTACTACTACTACTACTACCACCACCACTACTACTACTACTACTACTATTACTACTACTACTACTACTATTACTACTACTACTACTACTACTACTATTACTACTACTACTATTACTACTACTACTACTACTACTACTATTACTACTACTACTACTACTACTATTACTACTACTACTACTACCACCACCACTACTACTACTACTACTACTATTACTACTACTACTACTACTATTACTACTACTACTACTACTACTACTACTACTACTACTATTACTACTACTACTACTACTACTACTACTACTATTACTATTACTACTACTACTACTACTACTACCACTACTACTACTACTACTACTACTACTACTACTACCACTACTACTACTACCATTATAAAATGCAGCAACAGTATAAAATGCAATAACAGTATAAAATGCAGTAACAGTATAAAATGCAGCAGTACGTGATATAAGACCTCAATATTAAAATCATTTTTATACACTGCCGATTTCGTCACTTAACATTCCTTTCTTCGAAGGGTATATGTCAACGACAAATTCTCATAGCGTAAACAACATACACAGATGATTATCTTATTCATATCGCTTATTCTTTTGTGAAATCATTTTTACCGTTCGCGGTAGCGCAGTGGTTAGAGCATTCTGTTGTGAACAGGAGGTCATGAGTTCGAGCCCCGTTCGTAACATGGTCGCATCAAACTTATGATGTAAAGAGAGGTTGTGATTGTTCCTTCGCTAAACGCCTGGCATTTTGAAGTGACAGTCATGTGTTTTTCTGATATGACGTTAAAACGGAGCTATTGAATATTGGTGTTACGGGGGCTGTTCGATATGTAACACGTATTGTACAATATCTCAAAAGCATTCGACTCATATATTGAAATGAACATTACATCCCTTCAACGTATTCTCCGTAAAATACATAATTTCAATCTTTGAATCCATTTCTGAAATGCGACACAGTACGCTGATGCAGGTAGACCTCTGAGGCATTGACTGATGGCTGAGCCAAGGGCTTGTCGGGGCTTGTAACGACGACCAGATAAGAACATTTTCAGTTTTGGAAAAAGGAAAAGTCGCATGGGGCTAGATCTGGAGAGTATGGTGGGTGTGGCAAGACGGTAACCTTCTTCGACTTCAAAAATTGCTTCACAAGCTCAGATGTATATGATGGAGCATGATCACGAAGTAGACGAATATGCCTAAATCCTGACACAGGGCGTCGTTTATGATAATATTTCTTAAGCTTTTTTAGTACAACATATCGGTAATAGCAACCGGTAACACGTTTGCCTTCGACACCGGAATTTGTACGGCTATACCATCACATGAGAAGAATATGCAATAAAGAACCTCCTTTGTGCTTATGGTTCTTTTGGCAACTACAGACCTTTTACCGTGTTTAGTTAGCCATAATTTGTTTCCAATTTTTCTTACTGATTCGAAATAATGAATCCATGTTTCGTCACCAGTAACATGCTTGCAAATTGTCTTTGATTGAATTTGGGAAACATTTTGAGCAATTGTTTGGCGGTTTTTACTCGTACCCATTTTTTGTCATCTGTCAATATATGCGGTGTCCATCTGGCAGAAATATTTCGTACTTTCAAAATATGCTTCAAAAGGAAATGCACCCGCGATAGCGATATGCCAACAGCTTTGGAAATATCACGAATCGTGTATCTGCCATCACTTTCAATTATTTCCCTGACTTTTGAGACATTTGCCTTGCCTGTTACAGTCACAGGTCGGCCATATTTTGCTGCATCTTTAACGGACTCTGTGCCAGTCAGAAATTTCTTTATCCACCTACGAATTGTCTCATAAGATACCTTGTCAGACCCATAAACTTCCCCCAATTCAGTAAAAATCTGCATTACCGAATGACCGAGTTTTGTGCGAACTTTTAGATAAATTCTAAATTTCTTCAATATTCTCAACCTGTTTCCCAACCATTTTTACAACAGTGGTCAACGACAGGCTCTACCAAACTGACTATAAGTTTAACACTATATATTTATATTACAAATCACATTTTCCTCTATGAACCAACCAATTTCAGCGCGCGACACAATCCGTTCACATTGACTATGAACGGATTATCAACTAGCTTAAAGCACGCGACTGAGAGAGCGTAATGAATTGAAAAAAATAGAACAACTGTTACAAAAATCTCGCAAGTCACACCTTTGGATTAAGATTGTAAACTTACGTGGATTATCATCCTAATCTTGCAGTCTCCTACCTCCAAAATACAGTGCACCTTGCAATGTTGATAAAATGCAGGGTGAGACGAAATGTGACGTCAGGTCCATGTGTTGACATACGTCACAATAACAACTGTGACAGAGGCTAGGAGTTCGTTTTATGCAACAAAATAGAAGCAATGTAAACAAAGGGTGATATAGTAAATGAATATAAATATAAGAAATGAACAGCACTTTTGAGCTGTTCATGGTCAATATGAACGGATTTGGATTTGAGGCAAATTCTCTGTGAATCGCTAGTGCGTTCACAAAATTTGCCTCAAATCCAAATCCGTTCATATTGACCATGAACAGCTCAAAAGTGATGGTAATTTCTTAAATATTATATTATAAATCGCATTTTCCTCTATGAACCAACCAATTTCAGCGCGCGACACAATCCGTTCACATTGACTATGAACGGATTATGAACTAGCTTAAAGCGCGACTGAGAGACCGTAATGATTTGAAAAAAATTTAGAACAACTGTTCCAAAGATCTCGCAAGTCACACCTTTGGATTAAGATTGTAAACTTACGCGGATTATCATCCTAATCTTGCAGTCTCCTACCTCCAAAATATAGTGCACATTGCAATGTTGATTAAATGCAGGGTGAGACGAAATGTGACGTCATGTCTATGTGTTGACATACGTCACAATAACAACTGTTACAGAGGCTAGGAGTTCGTTTTATGCAACAAAATAGAAGCAATGTAAACAAGGGCACAAAGGGTGATATAGTAAATGAATATAAATATAAGAAATGAACATCACATTTGAGCTGTTCATGGTCAATATGAACGGATTTGGATTTGAGTCAAATTCTCTGTGAATCGCTAGCGCGATACACAGAATTTGCCTCAAATCCAAATCCGTTCATACTGACCATGAACAGCTCAAAAGTGATGTTCATTTTTTAAGTGGAGCTGAAAGCTCGTGTTTATACCGTTGGAAAGGTATTGAATAGAGCTATTCAACAGAATTATCATCCGCGAAATCGTGCAAAGCGTTATCACACAGTGGTACAATACACAATACATATCGAACAGTCCTCGTATGTCATACATAGATCTAAATTGGTGGTACTTTACCTACAGCTGAGATGTCGTCTCACTATGAGTCAAAATGTCTCAATGGGACGTAAAACACACAGATAGATACCTTTAAGCGTTAAGCTCCAATGTACCGGAAGTTTACACTTAATAGAACAGGCACCATATTACCTACCACTAGAATAGTAGTACCTCCAAGCTGATTCAGCAGGTGACATGTTTGCAAGATCGCAAAACTTGTGAAGACGACAACTCTTGATTTGAGGGTTAAAACCAAAACAACTACAGTCGTTTCTACATATGGCGGAACACACGGAAAGGGAGTCGGCGTCCACTTCTGCTAACAAATGACCAGTTAACATTTTCTGATCAAATCTCGGATAGATGGAATAAACCCGAGTCTGAGAGATGACTAATTTTAGACAGACCACCATCAGAAAAATGAAATACATGTCAGATGAAGGTGTCCTCTCTGTACGCCCGCCAGCAGATTGTTTGCTTTGCCAAATTACAACGTCGTAGAAAAGCATATACCTTATGTTGACTAAGGCCTTAATTAAAAAAGAAATTGTTGGGCCCACTCTTACCGAACGGGTGTGATTCCCCCTTTCAAAAGTATTTTTTATTGCAAACTATTTAAGATTTTTTTTCTTGTGCAAGTTGATTTGATTTTATATGTATGTTCTATGATAGTCTTCCTTAACGTAATCTGCGCATTGAAAATCGCTGATTTTAATTAAATTTTAAAACAATGTTCAAAAGATATACTATATAAGCATGAGCTTTGGAATGAGAAACACATAATAATTCATCCTAGGCCTAGAATGAAATCTGTTGGTCGATATCATAAATAGTGCTTTTTCATTACCTAAGATATTTTTAATTATTAACATGAAGCGATTAAATATTCTCAAGGCAGCTAATGAATAAATAATGAAGCGTACACAGTGCCCTAGTTTCTTTGTGCATACTTTGATGGAAGGAATTCTCAAGTGTTTAGAAATCGAAGAAATAAATTTTGAATATGACTAAAGATGGATACAACTTACATTCATTTGTACAGCATTTTAACAATCGGTTTAGATAAAACCATTTAACCAGTGGCGGATCTAGTGGGGGTTACGCCTTCACCCCACCCCCCACCACCAACACTTGTTAAAAAATATTTCACAAAAATGGCTTTCTTTTTACAATTATGGGGTCGTATCTCCCCCCTTCTGGGCATGTAAAGTTACAAACTTGGTTCGCAAGCCCCACTCCTTTTCAAAATATTCACAAAGGTCAGGATTAAACTACTCAATTCATATCCAAATATTCTCTGCTTAATAATTTGAGAACTCTTTGCTTGATAAAAGTTAAACTTTGTATACAAAGGCCTCTATCCAGGGGTCATAATGTAAAACTTATACGGTACCAATTTTGATGCACCAGATGCACATTTCGACAAATAATGTCTCTTCAGTGATGCTCAACCGAAATGTTTGAAATCCGATATAACTATGAAGTTTTAGAGCTAAATATAGCCAAAAACAACATGCCAAAAAATAAATCTTATTTTTTATATCTACATTCCACTGGAACCATTTCTGTTGAAAGTGTTAGCCATTGAAGTAGACGTACTATATTCATCAAGATTCTTACGCATGTTGTTTACATCTGATTGGCATTCATGCGGAAATGACTATCATTACAGTTGGTAAAGATATCGAAGGGAAAACATTAGAATTGTAGATGTCAATAAATATAGCTCTATGAATCTTTCAATATCACTATTTTCTCTTATACCCCGTGTGATGCATGTGTAGCATTGCATATTTTAGTTTCCTGTCAAAATGCCTCGTTTTGATTGTAACAAAGTCATAGGTCAAATTACTAAAAGGAGACGTCTGTTCAGTATTTCCTTTTGCTCGATGATCTAAAGGCTCGGGTTGGCTATCCTGATTGAAATTCCTCATCTGCCTGTCATTGTTGTCATGGTTGACCCTGACGAGTAGATGACCATTATTTTTTGCATCATAATTATAGACATTCTAAACATACCATTAACCCTTTTCAATTTTTCTAAAACATGTCTTGTTATTTTTTGGTCATATGCTTGAATTGTTTTCCTGTTTGGGGAAAAGGCAGATTTTCTACTGGGTTGCAATTTCAAAACCCAATCCAGTTCTTTGAATGCCACTGTCAGAACGTAGAAGCACTGAAGTCCCCAGTGTCAGTTTTATCATCCAGTGACCGTTGATTACTGTCACGTGAAGATTCTGAGTATTGCAGCCATTCTCTGTGATACATCTTTATATGTCAAACTTATACGGTACCAATTTTGATGCACCAGATGCGCATTTCGACAAATAATGTCTCTTCAGTGATGCTCAACCGAAATGTTTGAAATCCGAAATAACTATGAATTTTTGGATCTAAATATAGCCAAAAACAGCGTGCCAAATAAGTGGAGCCAAATTCGTCCAAGGATAAGAGCTATGCACGAGGGAGATCATCCTTAATTTTGAAATTATGTTATACATGTATGTGGTCACTGTAAAATTGTTATGTGTAGCTATTTTAAGTTCTCTACATTTGTTTGAACCTAATAACCTAGCTACTGGTTGTATGTGATATATTGTTCTAACTTTTGATTATAATGTCATCATCTGATGTTTTCCATTATACACTACCGATAATCATAGTACAGAAAGTACTGACTGGCGGGTGTAAATTCCGGCATTTATACCACATATGTACCAGGTCAATATGGCTTTAATTTGACAACATATTAACAAGGCGTAACACCAGTATTTCTACTAGCTTTTCTAAATGTGCAATATATCAGAAACTTGATAAAGGGGATTAATGGATGCTAGATCATGAACGTTTGTGAAGACAAAGGGTAATCTCCGTGAGGTGGGGATTGGTCCTACTAATCATCTAAATTGTTTACTGCAATGGCTGCAAGATTGAATTGAATATTAACCTCTCTAGGCACACCAGACTAGACTAGTTCCCTAGACTGGTCCCCTTTCTGATAGATCATCGGGATATTGCAGACAGCTAGACCTTTTTCAAATTAAGCTGATATTAGGCGTGTATCCGAAAAACGAAAGTAGAAATCCAACTGGTGACAATAGTGTGTTACAGCTATACCCTTAGCACATTGAAAAATGAACGGTATAAGCAAAACAACCTTGGTGCAATACTGACAAAATTGGCATGACAAAAATCAGAATTTTCATAAACATGTCAGTCTCATGTTCGTTAGATGTTAGGGATTCATAAACTTCGCATACATTGCTCTAAAATGATTAAAAAGAGTGACGCCCGGGATTTGCACAGCAACAGTATTGAAATAATATTATTCCACCTCATCATATATAGAAATTATTAATAGGTTTTCATCGCATGCTCTTGCACTAGATAAATTTAGTGTAACTGCAATCTGTGTGACGTAATCACGTGATAGGACACAGTGCTGCTGAGTCATGCAAGTGTCACTATAAGCTTGTTTTTGTCTCATATAAACCGAGTGTGAATGAAGGATTTTAAAAATTCAAACGTATTGGTTTTGTTTTTGTTCAATTGTCATTTGAAATGGACTCAAATTACACGTATTTGTAACAACACAATGCTCAAAAGAAATTCCCTCAACTGCAAGAAATGTGTATAGAGTTAAAAGAAAAGAATATTTAAATCTCTTTAATGAATTGGTCTATTCAATGTCCCTATGGAGTTCCCGAAATATTAAAGGGTATACGTCAAATAAAAAAAAAGCACGTCACAAAGCACATTAGTCATTGTTCTATCACATGATAAAGCACAAAACACACCTGGTATAGTTTCTATCGCCTGTGACATAATTGTCATCGACTGGGAATAGGGCTAAATTTCCTATCGATTATCAAATGGAAATGAAAGTGACGCGATTCATAATGAATGATAAATCTAATATATTTGGATTTATTTTAATCAAACTATCGCAACATTTTTACAACAAAGTTCAGTTCAGCGAGAATTAAAGGGTACTTGTTCATTGATGATCGATTATTTAATTTCTTTCTTTTTAGCTTCCATTATTTATTACTATGCACAATTTCAAGATTCTGGAAGAGTTATTGTTCTTCTGTATTTCCGTGATATTCAACTTTAGCATAGATCCAGTCTGAATCAAGTTAGGTCTTTTTATCCGCTACCTTTGTACACTGTACAAGATCATTCGATTTGGAATCACATCAGAGCGACTATTTTGCCAGCTAATGAAATCCCTACTTGTTAAATTACCAGCTTTTACTTTCGTCGTATATAACAGCTACTTACATGTAACTGCACTGTCAACAACTTAATCTGTGTTAGTGTTTTGTAACATTTTTCATCAATATAATGTAAAAGAAAATCTTATTACCCCCAAAATATACACGTATACACATACACTTTACAAACAAAAAAAGTTCACCTGTAGTGCAGCTGGATCAATGTAATGTTAAAATGTCTAAACTGTAGACAGAATATTGAAAAATAAGTGGGTGTTACAGGGATTTCAACAGTTTCTTTCAACGTCAGCATTTTGCCAATTCTGTGGTCGTTAAAATGATTTAATTTGCAAATACAACCTGACATTCGGTTAAATGCTGCATGTTTGACGTATTTCAAAACAATTTCTAGACTGTGTTTTTACGTACTGATTTTGACAAACGGATTACTCCGTTTGGCTGAACAAGATTTATAGGATGCGGCCGATCAACAGAGGATGCTTAGTCCTCATAAGTACCAGATCCCACCGCTGATGTGTCCAGTACTGCTACGTTAATTGTGTCTCTGGACGACAATTATCTGTTGATCCAGTGATATTTTGTATTTGCTAATAAGATCATTATAACGACTATAAAATTTGCGAAATGCCGATTTTAAACAGGACTGTTGAAACCTGTGTAACACAACTTATTTGTCAGTAGCTTGTCTCTATTTAAAAACTGATCACACGCAGAACATGCTCTCACGTATCGAATTAGTTCTGAGACATCATCACCATAAGCAGGTGATAATGGAATATTACTACATAAATAAGCGAAGTTGACCATGGAGAAGCTGAAACTATGATGTTTGTCATAACGTTGTGTTGGTGGTTTTCCGTTGACTATGTAAAACAAATATCCAAATATTAAGCAGATATGGAAGACTATGACCTTATATAAATTCTAGTATTGTATTTATACACCATTTATATAGAGATATACATACGAATTATGTACATACATACATGCCAATAATGTAGTTCCACAAATTCTGAAAATACTATTATTCCAGTACCTTTAAGTTTATTGTGTGTCCGCCACCATGTTAAAATGTTTCTATACCATAATGTACATGTGATATAAATTGAGAAAATGGAATTGTGTTTTGATACAAGGTCACATCTATAAATTACATCTATAAATAAGTGTGTTTTACTCCTTCATATCTCCCTTGGAAAATGATAAGCTATCTGCATATTCATTTACATTGTGAAGAGTTCAATTCTCCACGATCCCCCACAAGTTTCCCCGTCATTTTGTCGACAGTCCTTATTGCACTCGTTGTCATCGCGAAGACTTTTGTATTTGATCTCACTGCCACAAAAACATTCATTTCCATTCTGAAAAATACACGAATAGCATACACATGTTGTAAAAACATCCTCGATAGTCCCACAGGCCACAACGCTCACCAGACCTGGATTTCTCGAAATAATCTAAAGTCGAAACCCAGATTTCATTCAAATTTTAACTGCTCAAATAATAAATAACTTAGATTTAAGATTTTTTCGAGAAATTCAAGCTTCAATCTCAATACACGCTTTACAGTTTTGCAGTCAGAAATTCCGATATTGAAATCAATTCACTGCAATAAATGACTTACAGTAGAATGAGGTCACAACTATATAATTACCTAAATACCTTCTACTTCTCAGGACGCCGGGCTGCATATGCCAGTTAAAAACATTCAGTTTAAACATGAGATAGACTTGCAAATGCAAGATGAAGATAACGAACAGTAATCAATCTCATAACTCCTACAAGCAATACAAAATAGACAGTTGGGCAAACACGGACCCCTGGACACACCAGAGGTGGATCAGGTGCCTAGGAGGAGTAAGCATCCTCTGTTGACCGGTCACACCCGCCGTAAGCCCTACATCCTGATCAGGTAAACGGAGTTATCCACAGTCAAAATCAGTATGCCAAGAACGGCTTAACAATCGGTATGAAACACGTCAGACAGCATTTGACCCAATGCGAGGTTGTATTGACGAACTAGATCGTTTCTCATTTGCAATCATAATCTTATGAGTTGCAGTGGCGGATCAAGAGGGAGTTTCGAGGGTAGCGGTCCCCTTTCACTGAATATTGTACATGTAACAAAAATGGTAATTTTTCGTCATTTTGAGATCTTCAATCTCCGTCTTGGGGACGGAAAAGATACAAGGGTACAATGGTCGCATCCTCAATTGAAAATTATCTGGATCCACCACTGAGTTGTTACGCCCACCTCAAAATAAGTCTCGTAAAAGTAAGCTATGGTTATATATCAATATGCACCTCAGATTCAGCGTGTTAGGCTTTTCTAAAAAGATTTTCACGGTTGTTTTCCTTACAAAACCGACCATCATTTGATCATACACTGATATGACGTCCTACAAATCCTAACACTAAGCTAAAAACGTATTTCCTTCTGGAGAACTAAAAGAAATAAATTGATTCACGACATTTCTAATGTACTGTAGTAAAAGAATACAGAATATTAAATGTGATCTAGGAAGAGAATACCGAATATCTAAAGTGATGTGGGCGGAAAATCCGTGATATTGAATGTGATTTATGGAAAGAATGTTTGATATCAAATATGATATAGAAAAACAATGCTGGATATTAGATGTGATGCCATAGAAGAATTTCTGATATGAGATGTGATGTAGGGAAAAATATTTGATATAAAATATAATGTAGGAAAAGAATACAGGGTATTTAATGTGATGGAGGAAAAATGATATTTGATATCAAATATAATATAGGAAAAGAGTGCAGGATATTTAATGTGATGGAGGGAAAATGATATTTGATATCAAATATTTAATTGCTGTTATAAAATTTAGAAATTCATTTCAAAATTAAGGATTATCTCCCTCGTGCATAGCTCTTATCCTTGGACGAATTTGACTCCACTTTTTTGGCACGCTGTTTTTGGCTATATTTAGCTCGAAAACTTCATAGTTATTTCGGATTTCAAACATTTCGGTTGAGCATCACTGAAGAGACATTATTTGTCGAAATGCACATCTGGTCATCAAAATTGGTACCGTATAAGTTTTAAAATATAATATAGGAAAAGAATACAGGATATTTAATGTGATGGAGGAAAAATGATATTTGATATCAAATATAATACAGGAAAAGAATACAGGATATTTAATGTGATGGAGGAAAAATGATATTTGATATCAAATATAATATAGGAAAGAATGCAGGATATTAAGTGTGATGTAGGAGAGGAATGCTCAATATCATACGTGATGTAGTATAATACTGGATATCATATGATGTAGTAGAATACTGTATATCATGTGATGTAGAATACTGGATATCATGTGATGTAGAATACTGGATATCTTGTGCTGTAGAATACTGGATATCATGTGATGTAGAATACTGGATATCATGTGATGTAGAATACTGTATATCATGTACTGTAGAATACTGGATATTATGTGATGTAGTATAATACTGGATATCATGTGATGTAGTATAATACTGAATAGCATGTGATGTAGTATAATACCGGATGCAAGGTGAAGATAACGAACAGTAATCAATCTCATAACTCCTACAAGCAATACAAAATAGACAGTTGGGCAAACACGGACCCCTGGACACACCAGAGGTGGGATCAGGTGCCTAGGAGGAGTAAGCATCCCCTGTTGACCGGTCACACCCACCGTGAGCCCCATATCCTGATCAGGTAAACGGACTTATCCGCAGTCAAAATCAGTGTGCCAAGAACGGCTTAACAATCGGTATGAAACACGTCAGACAGCATTTGACCCAATGCGAGGTTGTATTGACGAACTAGATCGTTATAACGACCGTAGAATTTGCGAAATGCTGACTTCAATCGAGACTGTTGAAATCCCTGTACCATCAACTTGTTTGTCAGTAGCTTCCCTCGGTTTAAAAACTGAATATACCCAGAACAAGCTCTTGCATATCGAATCAGTTGAGATATATAAACACCATATACAGGTGATAATGGAATATTGCTACATAAATGTGGAAAGTTGACGATGAAGAGGCTGAAATCATCCCGTTTGTCATACAGTTGAGTTGTTAGTTTGCCATTAATGTCTACTTTCAATAAAATATCTAAGTATGAAGCAGAAGTGGACGACTCTGTGATGTCCTTCATTTCGAGCTCACAGGGATATATCAAATCGACATATGAATGAAAGCTATCATTGTTAACAGACAAATCGTCATCGATATATCTAAATGTCGAATTGAAGGTCGCAGCGAGAGATTTTTTTCTTCTCACGTAGAAGTTTTTGAATAAATTCTGCTTCATATGAATATAAAAACAGGTCAGCTAACAAAGGAGCACAATTCGTGCCCATGGGAATTCCAACAGACTGTTGGAAGACCTGATAACCAAATACCACGAAGATATTGTCAATGAGGAACTCTAGCATATTTTTTTATTTCAACTTCAGAGTACTTGTGCGTGGAATCAGAGTGGTGTTTAACAAAGTAAGTTTTTGAATGACTGATCACTAGATATGAATATTTCCGTTTTCCGTTTTTGTTGAAGAAGCAACTGTCTATGATGTCAAACAGTCTAGTCTTTAATTTACCGTGAGGAATGGTCGTGTATAGTGTTGAAAAGTCATAGGTTTTAATGCTATTGATTTGGGAAAAATTCTGTGATTTCAAGTTTACTAAAAGTTCTTTAGAATTTTTTAGAATCCACATTTGATTAACACCACTTCTGGCATATGTAGTCCCACAGTAAGTTTGAAGTTTCTCCTTCACAGCTGTTAACATTTTCGTGTGATGTGATGTAGTATAATACTGGATATCACGTGATGTAGCATAATATTGGATATCACGTGATATAGTAGAATACTGGATATCATGTGATGTAGTATAATACTGGATATCACGTGATGTAGTATATACTGAATATCAAATGTGATGTAGTATGATACTGGATATCATATGATGTAGTAGAATACTGGATATCAAATGTGATATATGAGAAAAATGCTGGATATATAATGTGAAAAGTGCACGTCTTGTACATACTTGAACATTCTACAATTATTGATTGTTATTGATCATTAATTGTTGTTTATTATTTATTGTTATTAATTATTATGTTTGACTGAGGCAGTAACCGTAGACTTCCGTAACCTTTATTAAATGATCAGGAATTTTACAAGTTTTCAAAGTTTTTTTTATTTCTTCAACAAATAAAATATTTGCATTATGACACGTTGCAATACTTCAACAGTAGAAACGTAGAAACTGTAGTAATAATAACATGCATTATCAGGATTTTTTCTCATTGTAGTTGATAATTATTTTACCGTAATTAACAATTTTCGATAAAATGATTAACGACATTAAATTTGACTTACCGATACATGCTATGAAACGCGCAAATTTGATTGGTCGATAAAAATGTCAACAAATCTATGGTTGGTCGAGAGGGAAAGTTTCAAACAGACCTTCCAAAGCCAATGTTACATGTAAAGTGAACTCAGTCGGAGGTCAATACCAGAAAAGTTCGTCTGGACCAATAAGAGAGCATAAAAAATTCATGATAATTCTATGATAATCTAAATCTGATTTATACTTACTTCTAATCCATAGAATCTGAATTCACCTTTTGTAGAACAAAACATCTTGCAATAATTTCGTCCATTGTGATTTTGAACATGGGGCCCCGATTCAAGCACACGATTAGGTATGTCTTCAAAGCAGCCCAATCGCTTCCCTATATGTAAATAATCACCAATGTCATGTAACACGTTCAAGCATTACTGTATCACTTGTTAGATCTGATCACAATGAGAGCAGTCCCCTTTATCTATTAGAACATGTTCGGCAATTGAGAGCAGCCCCTTTATTTATTAGAAAATATTCGACAATTTCAAACGGCAGTCAAAACTTTGAATAATATCGGGATATATCTGTACATTTCATGAACTTTCATTTCTTAATCTCTTGGGTAAAAGGAAATCATTGATAATCATAAATTGTTGATTAACATCCATTGACTTCTAAATATATGACACTTCATCTACAGTTGGGACGTACAGCAAATAAGCAAGCAACTCCAAACAAAATGAGCAAATCTGGTCAAGGCATAGTGCCAATGGCGGATGTGACTGGTCGACAGGGGATACTTGCTCCTCCTAGGAACCTGATCCCTCTTCTGGTATCTCCAGGGTTCAGTGTTTGCCCAACTATCTATTTTGTATTGCTTATAGGAGTTATGAGATTGATCACTGTTCGTTACCTTCACCTTTCATAGTTTGTAAAATTCGGAAATAAAAGACCTGGCCATTTTATATGTAGCACTCATTTCGAATGGATATTAACAGGGAATGCTTACTCCTCCTAGGCACATTATCCCACCTCTGGCATATCCTGGGCTCCGTGCTTGCCCATCGCTCTGTTTTGTTTTTCTTACAGGAGTTATAAGATTGATCACTGCTCGTTAACTTCACCTTTCATTTATATTGTCCAAACAATAAATCGTCTCACCTTCACAAAACAGGTCTGATATCCACTCTCCGTTTGCTTGACAAACAAATCGTCCGGACCCCCTCTGCTGATAGTCCTCAGTACATTTGAGATGTAACGACAATGCAATCCCAATACCATCCCAGTCCCTTACATCATCCGCCGTCATTGTGCTGTTGTAGGGGATGCCACAATCTGAGGGAACGATAAAATACCGATTGCTATCATAATATGAAAATATCAAGGGATACACCATCGTCAGAACCCACGGGTTTTCTCCCTCCTTTAAACTGTAATGTTTCGACGATGGGAATAAACGCATTTGCTGGTGATGTGACATTTGAAATGATTGATTGATTATATCTTGTCTAAAATCTCTCTCGAGATTTTTCACTCACTTTGAGACGTAACCAAGACCAATGAAGGGCTTCAAATTTAGACATATTAAATGTATACATGATGTGATATGTGAAATATATACATTATTGATATGTGAAATATATTCATGATGTGATATGTGACAGTCTCGATTGAAGTCAGCATTTCGCAAATTCTATGTTCGTTATAACGATCTACTTCGTCAGTACAACCTTGCATTGGGTCAAATGCTGTCTGACGTGTTTCATACCGATTGTTAAGTCGTTCTTGGCACACTGATTTTGACTGCGGATAACTCCGTTTACCTAATCAGGATATTGGGCTCATGGTGGGTGTGACCGGTCAATAGGGGATGCTTACTCCTCCAAGGCACCTGAACCCACCTCTGGTGTGTCCAGGGGTCCGTGTTTGCCCAACTATCTATGTTGTATTGCTTATAGGAGTTATGAGATTGATCACTGTTCGTTATCTTCACCTTACATAAAGCTTAAGAATACAAAATTAAGAGGTTTTTTTTAAACACGGACTTCTAGACACACCAGAGGTGGGATCAGGTGCTAAGAAGAAGTAAGCACCATCTGTCGACACCCGCCATGAATGCTATATCTCGGTCGGATAAAATGGAGTAACCCGTAGTCAAAATTAGTGTTCACAGAACAGCCCCAATTGCCACGAAGCATGCCAGAAAGTATATTACCGAATGACAGTTTCTATTGGTTGATTACATCGCTATAACGACCATAACATTTGGAAAATGCTGACTTTAAACGAGATTGTTGAAAAACCTATTTGTCAGTAGCCTGCTTCGATTTGAAATTTGATCATTCGTAGAACAAGCTCTTACGTATCGAATCAGTGGCGATACATAAACACCATATGCAAGTGATAATGGAATAGTGCGACATAGATATGGGAAGTTGACAATAGAGAAACTGATTTAATGTTTTATAAGGATTGATTGATTGATTGATTATGGTTTTACGGAGTTTTTGTATTATAAGAAATTGAGATATGTTTGGTTGTGGATGTTTAAGGTTTTCTGACACCCCCAATGAGCCTATTCTTTTTCGAAAATCAGGGAAACGATCTTATGCGTGCCAAAGTTGTTATTATCCTTGACATGTTGACAAGTAATGCAGCTACTGTACAATACTTTAATACATGTACATATAACACGTATTTGAAGGGTTGTGCACATTTATCGATTTCAGTATAAATTTAACATCCATATTCGTATTCGTTATCCACGATATAATCAACAAATTTTGGAAGCTAGGTGTAGGTATGCTTCATGTCGCGGAAGATAACTCCATTTTCCTCACGTATGTTTCCTGTTTCGGATCGATATACTGGTAGAGTTTTGCCTCTTTGCTGCGATGTATTAAGTAATGCTAAATAGTTTTCACCGATTTTCAAGGTAAGTAATTCTTCCATCCCAATAATGCCATACACTGATAAGAACGCCCACAAACTTTGGACATATCTGTATTGAGATGTGACTTGCAATCCTTTTAGATGTAGCTGTAAATCCTTTTTGATATGTGGTTGTTTTAGGAGTCTCTGTAAGATCTTTTAAGACAGTCTCGTGGGGATCCGTGTTAGAATATGTCCTCAGTACCCCTTTGTTTGTCGTTAAAGGCGACTAAATAGATCGTTTCTTCGGATGAGACCGTAAAACCGAGGTCCCGTGTAACAGCAGGTGTGGCACATTAAAAAAAATTCCCCTGTTCAAAGACCATAAGCGCCGAGCATAGGCCTAAATTGTACAACCCTTATCCGGCAATGGTGGCGTCTCCATATGAGTGAGAGATTCTCGAGAGGGATGTTAAACAACATTAAATCAAATCTATCAATCTTTTAAGACAATGTTGTAATGGTTTTATTATAAGATGTATGAGTTTTTAAAGACATACTTTTGCGATATTTTGAGACATGGCTGTCATCTCGTGGGTGAGGGGTGTGATTTCTCGAGCGTGACTGTGATCTTTCATGTATGAATGCAAAGTACTAGTACACGTATTTTGAGGAATGATGATTTTTTTCTAATTTTTTACTCAATACATTCCATAAATATATGATAGTAGTTAATGTAATTTGGCTATCGCTGTTCATTATGTCTAAGGTTGAACAAACATACATGAACGCCTTGCGATAGGAAATTGACAAGTAGCCAGATAGGCTTGTAGGTGCTGCTTACTATTCACTCAGCATACTTATATTGCGTCTGATTCCGTTACAATATATATCAAACCATCTTACCAGACAATATGCACTTGAATTTTCCGAATGGTTGGTGAACACATTTCTCGTTGATGGCGCACTTGGATACTGAGCACGAACCCGCTAAATCCTGCAGAATAATGGAATAATGGAATGTCATGTGAAAATCTGCTTTACAATGTATTGACATAGAGCTTACTGAAGCAATGGTAATTGTGAATGTTATTTTTTTACTTTTACTATTGGTTTGTTAACCATGCTCACGTGATGAAATGCAGTATATTTCTCAGAACATACACTGACCTTTCCACGTGACGTAAACAAATCAAAATTTAAGGAATAAACGGTTATTCTACATCGTCATAATGGCTAACTTCCTTTTAAAAAATGAATGAAAATATGGATATCAGCAGTATTTGTCCACTCATTTCTAATGCTATTGTCTAGATGAGTAGCTCAGTAGATTTTACTTCTTACATTTTACTTTTCTATCTCTTAAGAAATAAATCTGTTTTGATAATACGTGAGAGTATAAAATACGACGATTCACGCGTTTGAGCTACATGATTTTTTTAAAGTTTATATATTATACGTGTATTTACATTTTAGTTTCATTTATATCAGAATTTCCAGTTGTTAAAATAGAGGTGTTATATATATATCTGTATTCATACGCGTATTGCTTACTACTGTAACGCATTCATGAGGAAAAGACTATTACCAAAATTTGTAGAGATAATTAGAATATAAATATTTTGAAATAAAGACGGAAATTTTGCGACGATGTGATGTCAAGACCCCACCTACTACGCTCTAATTAGTCGTCAGTCAGGCCGAAAAATTCTCTGAACCCTTTCTGGAGATAACACAGATCCCATCAATGGTACGCCCCCTGTTTTCGCTATTTCATACTTTCAATACAAGCAAGGCAGGCATCCATTTCTTAAGTGAACGGTGAAAATAACAAACAGTGATCAATCTCATAACTCCTATAAGCAATACAAAATAGATAGTTGGGCAAACACGGACCCCTGGATATACCAGAGGTGGGATCAGGTACCTAGGAGAAGTAAACATCCCCTGTCGACCGGTCACATCCAAAGTGAGCCCTATATCCTGATCAGGTAAACGGAGTTATCCGTAGTCAAAATCAGTGTGCCAAGAACGGTCTAACAATCGATATAAAACATGTCAGACAGCATTTAACCCAAAGATAGGTTGTATTGATGAACTAGATCGTTATAACGACCACAGAATTTGTGAAATGCTGACTTCAATCGAGACTGTTGAAATCCCTGTACCATCAACTTGTTTGTCAGGAGTTTGCTCGATTTAAAAACTGACTATACGCAGAATAAGCTCTTGCGTATCGTATCAGTTGACAGATATAAACACTATATGCAGGTAATAATGGAATATTG
The DNA here is from genome assembly GCF_947568905.1 of Ostrea edulis. NCBI lineage: Eukaryota > Metazoa > Mollusca > Bivalvia > Ostreida > Ostreidae > Ostrea > Ostrea edulis. Next base: position 37,658,388 of record NC_079171.1, on the reverse strand, counting down.
CAACATAGATATGGGAAGTTGACGATAGTGTTTGTATGTTTCTTGCTTAATATCTCACTCGAAAAATTTTCACTCATATGCAGACGTTACCAAGATCGGTGAAGGGCTTTTGCTCGGCGTTTACGGCCATTGAGCAGGGAGGATTCTTTAGCGTGCCACACTGTGACACAGGTCATCCGTTTTTAAGGTCATCTCCGAGGACCCGTGACATTCACACCTGATGCCGAGCGTTTGGTGATGGAACTGTCACGACCTGTTTTAACGACTTCGGTCTGTCGAGGCCGGGATTCGAATCCCGGCTTCTGCATGCGGGGCGAACGCGCTAACCTCTCGGCCACCGCGGGGGTTTGACGATGGAGAAGCTGAAATCATCCCGTTTGTCATACAGTTGAGTTGTCAGTTTGCCCTTAATGTCTACCTTCAATAAAATATCTAAGTATGAAGCAGAATTGGACGACTCCGTGGTGTCTTTTATTTCAAGCTCACGGGTATATATCGAATCAACATATGAATGAAAGTTGTCATTGTTAATAGAAAACACGTCGTCGATATATCTTAATGTCGAACTGAAGGCCACAGCAAGATATTTCTTCTTCTCGCGTTTTCAATAAATTCCGCTTCATATGAATATAGAAACAGAAGCACAATTCGTGTCCATGGGAATTCCAACAGACTGTTGGAAGACTTGATCACCAAAGACCACGAATATATTGTCAATGAGGAACTCTAGCATATTTTGCTATTTCAATTTCAGAGTACTTCTGCGTGGAATCAGAGTGGTGTTTAACAAAGTAAGTTTTGGGGTGACCGATCACTAGATATGAATATTTCCTTTTTCCATCTTTTGCTGACGAAGCAACTGTCTATCATGTAAAAAAGTCTAGTCTTTAATTCATCTTGAGGAATGGTCGTGTATAGTGTTGAAAAGTCATAGGTTTTGATGTTATTGATTTGGGAAAAGTTTTACGATTTCAAGTTTACTAAAATTTCTCAAAACATTTTTAGAATCCACATTTCATTAACAACACTTCCGTCATATGTAGTCGTACAGTAAGTTTGAAGTTTCTCCATCACAGCTGTTAATATTTTCGTGAGGAGTAAAGCTATGGGCTTGGTAGAGCACTTACTAGATCTAGCAAAGTATCTTTGTTTGTAAGGGTTTTTTATGTAGTTTAGGTATATTCATTCGACCCATTGACTGGGATATTAAATGTGTCTAAAACTGAAGCATGGTTGTGTAGAATTTTCTGTTTTGAAAGGCCAGTTGAAGTATAATAAGTATCATTACCAAAAGTTGAATTGGTGCCAAGTTCCTTTGAAATACAGTTGTGATAATGAGCCTTACAAACAAAGACAATGCATTAACTGTTAGATGCAGCAAGAGAGAGAGAGAGAGAGAGAGAGAGAGAGAGAGAGAGAGAGAGAGAGAGAGAGAGTGGCATTTATATATCAACAAGTTTGTTTCTTATCACAGACATTATCCCACGCTAAGAATTTCTTATCTGCAGATGAAACCAATACAACAGAACAGAAAATGCATAAATGTCAGAATTACCCTGCTCCAATCCTTTATATCGCTATAAATCCATCCAAGTGTCTTTTCATACACAGTTTGTGCAGCAGGTTCATTTTCATAGTTGATCTGGCAGACAAGTGTTCCGCGATGGTAGTTGAATGATTGACATCTCGTGGTCCTGAGGCATTCCTCCACGCAGTCCAGAAGGCTGTAGTTCAATAAAGATAATATAATTCGCTTCCTTAACCTATATCCGTATCGTAATCTGGCATATCCGGTTTCCAAGTTTGATGTGACAGACCACGTGATACTACAGACCGTTAGAAGTTTGTGTAGATACCAGCAGAGTTTCATGTCTTTAGTTCTTGCATTGCCTGTCAGAAGAAAAGTTTCATATTGTATTCGTCCCAGAACCGAATCTGAAAGATTCAAATAGGGAAACGCATGAATGACGTAATCACAAGGTTGTCGCGACCTGCAAATCATATTAAATATGACATTGTATACTCTGCATATAATACAACATACAGGGCGCGCCAATTATTTGGGAGTTGATTTTATCAACTCATCTTTGCATTCTCTTGGCTCAAGGTGGCGTGGACCTAGGCACTTTTTTACAAACAGATGTAATGATCAGCGCCAGCAGCAAATAGTACGTAAACCGTTTACGTATTACACGTTTGAATGCATAGTTTCTGTAAAATTTACTTTTCCACCGTCGGTCAATTGAGTATGTACATTGAAAAACGACGACAGTATCACTATAAATACAATCTAATGTCAACAGCGATATTTCACAGTATTCAAAATATCCTACACGCAAAGAGAATATAACCGATCATAATATACAGTATAGGTAAAAAAAAAAAAAACGGGTCCCGCGGATAAAAAAGTTGATGTCTTTCAAATTGCGGTTTCTGCGTATTCTATAGCCTTTGTGTGGACCTTTCAAATCCAAAAATACATACACATACAGACGTGGTCACAATCGGGAACACAACCGATTTGTGTTAGCGTCAAATTGAAGCGAAGCAAAAATACCGTGAATCGTAACATTTAATGCTGACTTAAATCAAATATTGTTGAAAAACCCAAACAGTTTGTTATTTTCGAGAAAATTTGTCATAAGTTTGAAAATCATACCACACGCCATATAATTTCAAGGTTTTTCAGACATATTTTATACACATTTCCCCGTGGGCCACGACCAAGTTCTACAGCAGCAAACGTCAGCTGACTGACAGATAGAGCACTGATACCTCGTGTGTAACAATAGAAATTAGAAAATCGATATATGCAATGAATAAAATATCAGTTTAGTTTTCCTTCGTGAAATAGAGAGATTAATTAATTTTATTGCTATTTAGATTCATAATCAATATGAAAAAAAAAACTTTCCATTTAAAATAATCCATATTTTTCCGTGGACCGCCACCAAGTTCTTCCAAGATTGTATTGTCTTTTAGAGTCATAATGGTTAACTAACTTTCCATAATATATGATTAATCAATATTCAATTAGACTTTTACATTACTAATTTTGTATAATCAATCACACTTAACATTCTATATGCACTTCTCTGTGGATTCATGTAATCTTCATTATTTATATACAGAGTTCAACCCGTTATTTTTTTTAAAAGTTAAAATCGCTCAATAAAAAAGAGGAAATGGGGGAAAAAATGAATTTCTTGATATTTTGTTCATCGTGTTGAATGATATGAAAAAGTTTTATAGTAGTATACATCATTTACTGAAAGTGTTGTTTTGCTATAAAGTCATTCACTTATCACATCTTAAAATACAAATTAGATTCTTTTACGAAATGAATACATGAAAATATATTGTCGCAGTCAATAATTTATCCCAAGACGAGGTCTTTCATGCAAATACCATCAACAATTCAACGAAGACTAAGTAGAGGCGTTTAACCTGGCCAAAGAGACCATAATTTCATTATAACTAGCCAAGCCGGTTGTGGAAAGACAAATATGATTAAAACCTTCATAGCGTTCCACGGTTTGGTTTGTAATTTTTCATGGAAATCTGAAAGAACCATGAAAGAACTATTGACACAATTTGACTATATATATAATATAGGTCTGTACATACTTCAATCAGATGGATATACAAAAATATCTATGTATTTTTAACATAATATAGGTCTGTACTTTCATTAGATTGTAATTGACAATGCTTTACATAACATTCCTTTTTCAAAAGGTGTGACTCTATATAAACAAATTTTTTCATCAAGCCCCTTCCATGAATTCAGATCCAAATTCGATCTTAAAAATTAAATTTGGATATGCTTCCAATGATTTTTCCAGACATTGAAAATTTATATTTTTCTTTTACATCCAAATCTGAATTACCATTTCTACTTTCAGTCGTATTTTCTGACACTCGGGGCACCAAAGAGACCCCCCCCCCTATTTTCCATGCTGTAAGTCTAAACCTATCTGGCCGTTTGTACATAATAAACAAGCGTCTTTTCTCAGCTAAGTGCGTATTTTTTTAAATGGCACCGGCTGAATTGCATACTTTATTTATTTCTAATGATTGTTTAATCCATTAAAAAAATAATGAACTGACTGAAGTTTCCCATTTTATTAAAAATACACTTAAAATACCATTCAAAAATACAAGGAGGGGTGGGACATGGAGTCCTGTACACAATCACATGCGTTTAAGTGATCAAGACAGGGCTCACGGCGGATGTGACCGGTCGACTGGGATGCTTACTCCTCCTAGGCGCCAGGTCCAACCAGTAATATATACAGGATTTCGTGTTTGTCCAACTCTTAATTTAGTATTTCTTTTAGGATTTATGAAATTGATCACTGTCCAATATCTTCACCTTTTCACATGTGCAAAATAAAGAACACATGACTATTTTGGTAAATTTAATAATTGTAGCTATTGTCCTGTCATTTGTTGATGCTTACGAAGTGATGTCGATTGAAATTTTCCTAGATGATTTGTATAGAGCTCTGGGAATTGAATTTCAGATTTTAAGTAAGATCATACATAATTTTAAAGATAAAGGATACGTAAATCTCTGATGTTTAAGTGTAAGTTCTTGCACTTCAAGCAATGGGGAATTGTTTAGTTGTGTAAATCGTTTTTCAAACATGTTCTTGAATGTTACTATAGTGACATATTTTGACAAAAATGAACAGTTTTAAGAGTATCACTATATGATATGTTGGAATAGTAAAATATAATCCAGACAATTGATTGATTTACCAGTATGTATGTAAACATGAATGATTGCGCGTTGATTGTTGTAGAGAAATAACATAAGTTTATGACTTCTGAGTGTACTTCTATTTTTTATCATTATTTTGAAATAATTCTCAATCCCAGAAGCATCTGGTGCAAATCTACATAAAATCAACTCCCATCAGTACTTTCAGTACTTTGATTCTACAAGGTATTGCAAAACCAATCGTGAATTTTCCTGTTACATTCATTCTGCCGTATATTCATCCACGTAAAGTATAGTCGATCATCCCCTTGTTTATTATATATACCGCACGTCTATTTTTTGTTTCTTTTCTTTTTGTTTTTGGTGGGGTTTTTTTTGTGGTTGTTTTTTGTGGGGGGTTCTTTTTTGATTGTCTGTTTGTTTTAGGTTTTTTTTGGTTATTTAATTTATGTATCATACTTCTGTTTATTTCATCTATTACATATGATATCATGATACTCTCGTTTATCTGCATATATCATACTTTTGGTTTATTCTAAAAACGTCCGATTTTGTTTTAAATATAACATTCCTGTTCATCGGATATATCATCATCACATTCAATTCATATATCATACCCCTGCTTATCTGATGTAGCAGTTCCGAGGGGATCCGAGGTTAGAATAGGTCCTCAGTACCCCTTGCTTGTCGTAAGAGGTGACTAAATAGGGCGGTCCTTCGGATAAGATTACTTAAAAACCGAGGCCCCGTGACACAGCAGGTGTGGCTCGATAAAGATCACTCCCTCCTCAAAGGCCGTAAGCGCCGAACATAGGCTTACATTTTGTAACGTCCCCTTATGAGTGAAAAATTATCCAGAATGACGTTAAAGCAATCTACAATCATACAATCTGATATATCATACTCCTGTGTCAATATTTTGATGTTTATTAACATTTCAAACACCGTATCGTTGGTTTGAAGAAAATCTCTTAAAAACTGTTAATAGTGAAAATGTAAGTTAAATCTTTTTTTTTCTGTTTACTGGTATCAGCATCCGATGTTGTTTGGGTGGGAGACAACGAAACTTCCATAGAATTAACATGGTTTTACCCTACAGTTTTAAATAACAGTATCGATTATACTTTCCATGTCAATGTAAACAGTTACATTGGTAAATGATCGGTATCAGATTCGGGTTACATCAATGTAATGAAAGGTGAAGATAACAAAGGGTGATCAATCTCATAACTCCTATAAGGAATACCAACTAAAGCATTGGGCAAATACAGACCCCCGGACACAAGAGAGGTGGGATTCGGTGCCTAAAAGTAGTAAGCATTCCCTGTCGACCGGCCATACCGCCGTGAGCCCTTTGTCTTAATCAGGTAAACAGAGTAATCTATAGTTAAAAATCAGTGTGGTGAGAACGGTGAAATAATTGGTATGAAACACATCAGATGGTATTTTAATGATAGATTGCATTGGCAAATTAAATCGTTACAACGACCATAATAGAATTTCGCAAATTACATCGTTAAAACGACCATAGAATTTGTGAAATGTTGTTAGATGATTGGATGGAAATATATGCATAATTCATTGATCCCTGGAATATTCCGCTATAGTTGATCATCTCGTTTTGAATTTCAAAAGTTTATTGCATGACGGAAACAAATTTTACCTTTGTACATAAATAATTGTGCATTTCATACCCTTTTGACAGTGCGAAATGTACTTTTTTGAACTTCGACAAGATCTCCAGACACTCATAGAAAACAGCTGGTTGCATAGAATCGCAATCTGGTCGCTATAACGTAGATGCAATTCTATGTAACCAGTCATCAATAGAATCTATCATTGGGTCAAATGCTGCCAGATATGTTTCACATCGATTGTTAGGCCGTTCTTGGCACACTGATTTTGACTACGGATAACTCTGTTTATCTGATCAGGATATAGGGCTCACGGCGGGTGTGACCGGTCGACAGGGGATGCTTACTCCTCCTAGGCACCTGATCCCACCTCTAATGTGTCCAGGGGTCCGTGTTTGCCCAATTATTTATTTTGCTTTGCTTATAGGAGTTATGAGATTTATCACTGTTCGTTATATTCACCTTTCGTTGAAACATCTTTTACTTCCAAATCTTCACCAATGTCATTCAATGACTCCCTTACCCATACCTTTCTTAAAACGAAATCTGGCAACAAATTTATCACTACAATATGTCAAAAAGGGTTTGCTCTTTCCCTTATTATTTAAATTTCTCCCTCTTGATAAGCCTGTCAACAAAACATTAAATCCGCCATATACCTGGTTCAAAATTAAGCTAAATTACTAATTTTCAAAGGTGTGCAAGTGAATTGAATTATTTGAGCTCAACTTAATTTTAGACTACCTTGACCCACGCGTAAGTCATGCGTATACAAGTGTCCATTAATTTTGTGACATTTTTCCAATAGTCGGTTGGAATTCCCATGGGCACGAATTTTGCTCCTTTGTTAGCTGACCTATTTTTATGTTCCTATGAAACAGAAATTATCTAAAACCTTCTACGCGAAAAGAAAAAAAATCTCTTGCTGTGGCCTTCAATTCGACATTTGGATATATCGAAGATGTTTTATCTATTAATAATGAATTTCATTCATATGTCTATTCGATATATCCAAGTGAACTCAAATTAAGGACACTTCTGCTTCATACTTGGATATTTCATTGAAAAAAGATATTAACGGCAAACTAACAACTCAACTTTTTGAGGATATTAGCATCTCCATCGTCAACTTTCCATATTTATATACCAATATTTCATTATCGATCAGGTGCCAAAGAGGAGTAAGATTCCCCTGTCGACCAGTCACTCCCACCATGAGCTCTATGTCTTGATCAGGTAAACAGGTAATTCGTAGTCAAAATCAGCATACTAAGAACGGCTTAAAAACCCAACTTAAAGTTAACATCCCCAAATTGTTAGCCGTCTGTCAATCAAACATTTAACAATATATCTCATGTGGAGTGAGATTTGCAGAAACTGTGGTCTAGAGCTACCCCAGAGAGGTGTTTGGATAACAATAACATTATTTAGATCTTGAGGAAGCCCTGAGTTTTGATTGCATTGGCCTGTCCACAACTGTTATTTTCTGGTAGTTCAATTGTTTGTAAAAAGACCCCTGAACAATACAATTTTAATATAATTGTAATTTGAAATTAAAGGGAAAATTATTGTTTGATTTCTGATTGTAAAACTTATACGGTACCAATTTTGATGCACCAGATGCGCATTTCGACAAATAATGTCTCTTCAGTGATGCTCAACCGAAATGATTGAAATCCGAAATAACTATGAAGTTTTAGATCTAAATATAGCCAAAAACAGCGTGCCAAAAAAGTGGAGCCAAATTCGTCCAAGGATAAGAGCTATGCATGAGGGAGATAATCCTTAATTTTGAAATGAATTTCTAAATTTTATACCAGCAATTAAATATATATCCGTATTTTCAAGCTAGTAACGAAGTACTTAGCTACTGGGCTGTAGAGACCCTCGGGGACTAACGGTCCACCAGCAGAGGCCTCGACCCAGGGGTCATAATGTAAAACTTATACGGTACCAATTTTGATGCACCAGATGCGCATTTCGACAAATAATGTCTCTTCAGTGATGCTCAATCGAAATATATATATATATATATATATATATATATATATATATATATATATATATGAAATATATATCAGTGTGTATAAGTAGCGCTTTAGGAGCATAACAAAGCTTCCTTTTTTAGGGAAGTCGTTGTGGCCGAGTGGACTTACGCACTGGTTTGACAATCTTGCTAGGCGGTGGGTGCCGTAGGTTGCTGGTTCGACCCCGGGCTGGGGCTAAAATTTTCAGTACCTAGTTGTGATTATTTAGTGCTTTATATATATATATATATATATATATATATATATATATATACATGATGAGTTAGGAAATATCTTCGACACAATTTATAATGCAGCATAATGTTAAAAAGTTCAATGACGAATGAATTACTGAAAACAAAGCATGTGACAGTCAAACAGCAATATATTCTATATCTTTATTCTGTTTTCAAAGTTTAATCCTGTAAGATGTGAAATATTAAGATCAATTCTATGTAAAAATCAAAGAAATCAGATAGGGTCTGGCCACTCAATGTCACAGATTTCTTTGATTTTCACAGTATTAACTTTACTTGCACCATCTTACATAATTTCAACCCCACCACCGAATTTCTACCATCCGTTGCCATGGAAACCGACAGCAGTTTATGAGGGCTAATTGAACTGCAAAATTCAGCCCGTTTTGCCCATGTTTTGCCCTTGTGGTATATAAAAAATTGAAAAAGACAACTAATTTTCTCCATAAATCTCGATTCCCCATAAAATTCCCTCCTTATTTATGATATCTATATCCACCTATGGTAAAGGGTGTGTTAATGACCGCTGTACCAATGTATTATAATTTGGCACTTTGCCAAAGAGTGATTTTTTGTTGGATTTCATTGATGAATTTAGATAATTTGGAAAATACATACAGCATAATCAACTGCCATCAAAGGATGTCCATATCAAAGACTCGTAATATATATAAAAAGATTAATGGTGAAACGTAGTGCAATTGATCTGTAGTAGCATGAAAACTGTAGATTTGGGCATTTTGCCAAAACGGGATTTTTTGTTGGATTTCGTTGATGAATTTAGATAATTTGGAAAATACATACAGTATAATCAACTGTCATCAAAGGATGTCCATATCAAAGACTCTTAATATATATAAAAAGATTAATGGTGAAACGTAGTGCAATAGATCTATTGTAGCATGAAAACTGTAGATTTGGGCATTTTGCCAAAACGGGATTTTTTGTTGGATTTCGTTGATGAATTTAGATAATTTGGAAAATACATACAGCATAATCAACTGTCATCAAAGGATGTCCATATCAAAGACTCTTAATGTATATAAAAAGATTAATGATGAAACGTATTGCAATAGATCTATTGTAGCATGAAAACTAGATTTGGGCATTTTGCCAAAACGGGATTTTTTGTTGGATTTCGTTGATGAATTTAGATAATTTGGAAAATACATACAGCATAATCAACTGTCATCAAAGGGTGTCCATATCAAAGACTCCTAATTTATATAAAAAGATTAATGGTGAAATGTAGTACAATTGATCTATTGTAGTGCGAAAACTGTAGATTTGGGCATTTTGCCAAAAATTCATACTAATGACAAATAATACAACCTACACCATTTTAAGTTTAAATGAACAATATGAGCAATTGATATTTCAAAAATAAACATGGAGAAGTTTAACATATTAATAAAAATTAGTTAGAGTGATTAAAAAAAAACCATGTAAACATAAATTGTAATCCAGTAGGACCCCCCCCCCTCCCCAAACACCAAGTAGATTTTGCAATTATTTCCATAAACGAGCTATATTACATGTACTGTATTGTCATGTAAACTATTATCAATAACTATAAAAAGTCTTCTCAAGATATTGGGTAGATACCAATAAATTGTTCATTGTACTGCCTTGTATTTGTTGACCTTTGACCTGGAAATCATTAGGGTCATCTACTATTCATAACCAACCAACATATGAAATATCATAATTGAACAACAGGCCCAATATATTGGGGGGACACCATTGCATAGAGTACTAGCTACATTGCACCTAGTCATTTTGAACGCTATGCTCCAACCACTCGGCCACGGAGGCCCCTGCCATTTTTAATCTTTTTTCCTGAAAATCAATGGGGGTCATATACTACCATATACTACCAGTGACCAACCCCTGTATGAAATATCACTATCAATCAAAGGGTTCTGAAGAAACTGGTCAGACATAAATTGTACAGAGTATTGTATTGCACCTGGTGACCTTTGGACCAGAAAATCAATAGGTGTCATTTTCTACTGCAGAAACTGCATGAAACTTTAAAATTTATTGAAGTTTGTTCAGTGTTACTGTAATCTATGTTGACATACCAGTAATTAGTAAATTTATAATATTAACACAGAACAACTCATTTTTGCAAAGTTGTTTATTCAACAAACATGGATCACAATGTTATCCAAACAACACCATCATCTTTTTTTAAAAAATCATTATAATAGTGATTTTCCTTCAACTGTTCAGTAATGAATCCTTATTCAGTAGGCTCACAAAAGACACTTGCAGGTTAATTTTGCAATGTTTTAGTTACATTAGTCTTCTGACACCAAAACTTTATCTTAACTAAGTCATGGTGTTTCCTTAGAAGAACAGTTTACTGAATCAGGATGGACTTGTGTCGTGAGGTGTGTTCATTGACTGTAAAACTCGCAGTTTTTTTCCATTCTCAAGAGCTCTTCTTTGTCTTCTATATCACATAAGAGTCATGGAATGCATCTTCTGCTCTTCAAGTTCTAAAAAATGTGTTAAACAAATATTGAAAAGTTCATCTTATTTTTCACATTTTCATACAGTACACACCTAATTCAATTTGATTAAACTAAATTTACATGTACAAGATCATTCATGATGCTAGAATAGTAATTTTACCACTTAATTAATTACTTAGTTGATAGATTATCATGCCCGCCCACCCGCCCCTCAAAAATCATCTGTGAAATAACATAGATTTATATATCTGGCATTAAATTATGCACTTCTGTTGACAAAAACGTGTTTGTCATCAATATATTTCTCAGAAAATAAAAATTAAAAAATAAAATCTTCCCACAGTCTGCCCCATACTTTTTGGTGACCCAGGATGATAATCTTACTAATTAAGTTGAATTGGCCTAAAGGATGTTATGTTTTGATACAGTTTGTATACATGTGTTTTTGCTGTATTGAAGAGCTATTAATAGTGTTAATACTCATAAATTAACAAGATGTTCACAAACCTTACTGGTTACCTGAGTATTAATCAAATTTTAAAAAATTCAAAGTATCACTATAGCTCTAAGGGCTATAAAATCCATGTTATACACTATATGACTCTTTTGGACCCACATTCACAACCCTGTGTTTTCGAAATTCGCAATTTTGGTACCCCTTTCTGTTTTTCCTTCATAAGCATTCAGCTTTATTTAAGGTAGTTCCACCCTCCTGTGATGTCATAATATTTTGCAGAGTCAATGATTTAATAAGATTTATGCATAACATGAACATAAATTGTGTTAGAGTCTTTTTCAATAGTTATTGTAAAAAATCTTGTATAACCATAAAATATTTCAAACGTATATGAATATAATCAATGAGCTACATTTTTCACAATGCTATACGAGTTATTTCCCCCTGATTACAGGGAGCGTGCATCACATTACTGTCATTTGATGGTGTCAAGTAAGGAATAAATAGAAAATTTGCAATTTCTGATTGCAATCAATTGCCAGTTAAGGAATTTTTCTAAGAATTAAGTGTAATGGCTTGAAAACAGTATAACTGAACAAAATGTCTTAATCACTGATTACATGTATGTGGCCCATGTGTGTTTTTCTTGCAAGCAATGTATGGTTATGATGTAACAAAGTATGTAAATATTAACTAGTCCTCAATTTCTTTAGATCAGAATCATGATGTACTTAGTATATCAGCAATTCTTCATTATTAATTTCTATCAATATTTTCAACAACCAAACACAACAAAACATGCAATAAGATATGCCTAAAACACATGTGCAACCAACGCATACATGTACATTATCAATTTATCGTTTCACAATGAACAACACTACTTGTTGCTAAATGTACACCAGATGCCAATAAACAAAGCATGTTAATTATCTTGAATTGGCATCTCTAGTGTAAAATTTTTGTTAAAATTTAATTGTTAAGAATTTCCAGGCATTGTTATGAAGTCACCCCCCCCCCCCCTCCTTATCACATGTATGCTTTCATTGTGCTCTTAATTCTAGGTGTCTGTTGTTTTAAAAACAGACTACTACTGAAATCCTCAGTATTAATTACATAATTTGGACACAAATAAATGTCAAATACACTTATACCCCCCCCCCCTTCCCCAACTCTACAATTTAACGAAGTGTATATCTGAAAAAGTTTTCTCCATAAAATTGAAGAAATCAAACCCTGGTTCTAAAACAAAATTCTCAATTTTGGTATAGAGCATTTTTAAAAGTACCGTCAATCCAGAGTCCTTAGATTTACAATCTATGTTAATTCCCCTTGTCCCAAAGATGCTTAAAAGAAATTTGAAAAGAATTTGAAGGGTGGTTATCAAGAAAAAATATTAATGTTCAATTAACGTCTTATGATGACTGACGCACACAAATAGCAACATGTAGGTCACTTGAGTGATTCTCAACATTGACCTAATTAGAATTAATCATTTTTACAATTGATACTGAGCTCATACACATGTGTACATATATATGTGCGTCATTGATAACAAAACAACTAGTCTTTTTGAGTATGCTAATTAAGTGAAGTAATAATTTTTTTTTAGGAAGTTGTGATGAAAACGTTTCAAGTCATCATGTCGCATAAAAAATGGATGGTCTCCTGTGATTATTCTAGAGAATTCAGTTTCCATGCAGGCTCTATAACCAAGAAACTAAACCCAATGTACCACATTCCCCACATCTATTAATTTGTTTTAGGATTTATAATACTGGGATTCAAATTTGAATTTCAAATTATGTATTCAATGTGTATGTATTAATGCTGAATATTTACCTCCTCAAAGTCAGCAACTTGGTCAACTCCATCTTTAGGTGATTTGCACAGTATGATGCTCATACAGCTGAAACACAGAAAAGCACACATTAATTACATAAAATAGTGGTCATGTACTTTGGCCAAAATATGTGATTATTGGATGAAAAAGTAAGAATTCAAAAGTATTTGAATATTTACAATTTACATTTAATATTTTTTGATTTACTTCAGTTGACAGGACCTACATGTATTAAAATTTGAGGGCCCAGTTACAGGACCCAATTCAAAATCATCAATTTTTCATAATTTAATTTTTTCAAATCAAGTGTCCTTAAGTTCATAATTACAGATATGAGAAAACTTTAAATCATAATAGTATTTGTGTGATTTCTTCTGTAGATTAGAACCATCACATATTAGTGGGGGTTACCACAGGTAAACAAACTTGAAAGTAGCCTGGCTCACCAATATATATGATTTTAACAATCTTTAACTAGAATGCACACAGGCATTCACATGTTTGTTTTTATTGTAAACTTGACAGTCAGAGAGAGAGAGAGAGAGAGAGAGAGAGAGAGAGAGAGAGGGTCATCACTTAGTATTACATAAATTAATCCTAGTCCTTTTGAAAATTTTCACATGAAACATGATTTTATAAGTATTCCCCAATTTTTACAGATCCTGAACTCTGTGTAAATGTGATAGGAAACTCCCTGAGTGAATGTTAGGTTGGGGACATACTTAACTAGTAGTCTATATTGTACACCCATGCAGTAAATGACAGGACTACTTACAATGTTCAATCTACATGTATACCACTATAGCTGACTAGCCTGGCTGGCAGTATAGAATAAATTGGGGTTCTCATATGTTTACTAAAAGCCAAATTTTCTGATAAATTTTATTCAGCCTTTACTTTAGAATTTGGATTCTAAATCAAATAGAATACTTACGTCAATACAAGTTCCAACACGGCAACAGGCAGGCCTTTTTCATATTTTCTATGAATATGTCTGTCAGCCTTCTGTTTCCCTGGTCATTTTTTTAGTCGGATGTGATGCAATAAAGCGTTAAATTCCACAACATTTACTTTTTCTACGAATACGTAGACGATTGGATGCTAGAGTCCGGTGACTATGGCAAAGATCAAACGGATTTGTATTCCATGAAATAAACCTGAATCCTTTAGCACAATTGAAGATAAAGATCGTGGTAGTGAATTAAGTGAACAAAGAGCATCTGATATTGATAAACATATGAAGAACAAATTGAATAAAAACTCAATTTCCACCTCCTGCCATACTGAAAACAAATGAAGGCTGTTCATATCTCCAATACAAGAGAGTGTTACAAAGGGCAATAACTCTTTCTGGTGTATTTTGGTTTGTGCACCAGAGGAAACTACTGGTTTATGTGTTTACCTTTGGTTTCTCCACAAATGTGTTTCTGTACTTTTTTAAAGTAAGATTCAATACATTTTACTAGCATGTGAGTTTACACCAAATGACTGGGCAAATATATTTTATCCCTCTCTAAAAATTACATATATCAAACCCTTATACATCATAAAAATAATTATTTCTATTCTTTCCAAGGATTAAATAAATACAAAAAAATTCTAAAAGCTAGAACCTAGCTCAAAATAATTTTTACAATTGTTGTTTTTATAAACAATAGCGTTTAATTTTTGATTATTCAAAATATAACATACATGTGCATATCTTGTCCAGCTGTTGTTAGAGGATCGGTTTCCATGGCAACCGTTGCTAAGTCAAACCTTTGCATGTCCTTTTTGTTTTATATCTATCATAATATTGTTACACACAAAGTTTCATAAAAATCTGTGACATACCGTGGCCACTGAATTTTGATAGTTACATAGAATCAGTCTTAAAATCCAAAAATTGTGTAAAATTGCCACAAGATCGATTCTATCCTCGGAGGTTCATTAGTATTTGTGATGATGTAAACATTTGAGTTTTCAACTTTGAATTATACATTAATCCATTTACCGTCAACCCTTAGGGAAGTGAACAAATTTTGTGATTACACATGCATGAGCTTGATCAAACAGTTCTGATTTTTATTTGCATACACAAAGTGGCTATTATCTCAAACTTCCCCGCATTTCTATCAGTATATTTGACATTTATATAAAGTTCGCCCCAGGATAGAAGGTTGCTTCACAACTCAATAAAATATACCTTGTGACTGCACTCTAATTTTCTATAGACAGCAGTAAAATAGCTATAACAGCATCTGTGACTCAGCATTAAGTTTCTATAGATAGTCATTAAAAAATCTATTAAAGCAATGTTTAGCGGATTTTGGTAAATGCATAACTAAATGTGAAGAATGTTTTATGAAGAAAGATTTGTGCATGTCTTGCTCTTTAAACCGGTCGCGGTAGCCCAGTACCTCAGTGATCAAGACAATTACTTCGAGATCCCACCGCCACGCGACACATAAAACAATCAATATGAAAAAGGTGAAGATAACGAACAGTGATCAATCTAATTACTCCTATAAGCAATACAAAATTAAGAATTTAGCAAACACGGACCCCTGGATATACCATTGGTGGAATCAGGTGCTTAGGAGGAGTAAGCATCCCCTGTTGATCGGTCACATCCGCGTAAGTCCTATATCTTGATCATGTAAACGGAGTAATCCGTAGTTAAAATCAGTGTGGATAAAATGACCTAACAATTGGTATGAAACACATGAGATAACATCCGACACAATGACAGGTTATATTAGCAAACTAGATGATTATAACGACCAAAGAATTTGCGGAATGTTGACTTTGTATCAAAGTAATAGGCGTTAGCAAAATGATTAGTGTTAACAAAGTTATTAATTTTATCAAACTGATTAATGTTAAAACGTTATTAGGCTTCTTCGGTGTGATTTGTAAATAAGACGTTTTCATGATTTGCGGATATCGACAATTTACACAGGAATTCTAATAAAACAGTAACCATGTGAAGAATACACATGCATTTGTTTCATACATGGGTCATCCCCACATCCTTACTAATAATAATGAAACAAGGTCCTGTGTAATCCGTAAGGAGGGGGACCCATGCATGAAACAAGTGCTTGTGAGAGAATAGACTTTGAAATTGACGTCATACCAAGTTAGTGCGCACGTAAGTGTAAACTTGTGAAAGTGTTTTTAGGACTTTATGAACATTTTTTCTTTGCATTTTTCATTATGCTAGGCACGGAAGTATGTACAAAAGATTTCTGTATGGTGTAGTGATAATGAATGTTTAACACAAATCGTGTAAATAACCTATGCGCATGTGACTGCTGTATGATTTAGTGCATAAAAATCACTACCGAAACAGAATGCAATCCTTTGTTGTAATTTTGACATTAGATTTGCTTTTGTTTGTATAGAGACAATGGTAGAAATGTTATTGTCTGAAAATAAATAATTCATTGCAAAACAGTTTACCTAATGTTATCATATAATTTAAGTGCTCGTCAGATTAATTGTCCTCCTGTCTTTCAGCGTCTTAATCACAGATCGGAATCAATACGGTTTTATGTTCTTGTTGACAGCTAGTGCCCCCTTAACTCAAGATTATCCATGAATTTACGCAGGTTGATTAAATTTCGAATATGAAATAAAAATCACTTTGATGCTGGTTCTTATCTTTGACATATTGCATTGCTTGACTGGAATGTTTATATGATACTTAATATCTTCATGACAAATTATCTGTATCGAGAAAATGTGGTAACATCACGAGTTTAAAAAATCTTATCCGGAACCTCATACCGGAAAGAAAAAAAAAATGATTGCTTTGTCATGTAGAATAGACATGGCTTTACCGAAATTGTAAATTTCAGGATCCCCAGGGTAGAGGTTCTGACTCCAAGGCCAGGCCAAACAGGGTATATAGAGTGTATGTATACAACATTTAAACACATATTCGTTAATGATATTTATACTAAATTCAAACTAAATACAGTAGATATTTAGAAGGAACATCTAGCCCTGTATAAAAACCGACGTTCATGATTCAAGGGTCATGTGGGGACCGGACTAGAAAAGGCCCTCATTACCACTTGCTTGTCGTAAGAGCCTACTAAATGCACGTGGTGTTCCTTCGAATGACACTGCAAAATCCGAGGTCTCGTGTCACAGCAGGTATGACAAAATAAAGATCCCTATCTATTTCAAGGGCCGTGACGCCGAGCTGAATTAGGCCTAGAATGCGTACCCCTTCACCGGCAATGATGATGTATCCATATGAGTGAAAAAATTCTCCAGCGGAACGTTAAACAATATACAATCAATATGATCCCAGAGGTAAAGGTTGCATTCGCGGGTGGAACCAAAATTATTTAAATGGCTATTGTATTATCAACAGTTTATATTTCAACATGCTAATATTTCAGGATATCTTTCATTATCGTTACAGAAAATGTATTATTTACTTATGTAAAAATAAAGAATAATGCATCAACTTCTTCTCCCTTGTTCCTCCTCACTAACATTACAGAAAACGTTATGAAGTCAAATTAGTGTTTTTAGTACTTTGATACTTATATAAGATTTATGGAAAGTGGCATTTCTTGTCACTCTTTAGAAGACATGATACATATAACAAAGAGCGGAGTTAGGTACATTTCATTTACAGTTTTATGTAAAATTAGATTGAAACTGGGTTTTTTTTTTAGTTCAAAAGTTCGACTTCTTTGGTAAAAAATCACTACCGACACGCACGTCAGAATAAATTCAAGCATCAAACGAGCCATGGGAGTGTGTTCGTAGCTATGTATCCATGGGATATTACACTAGCCAGAGCATCAAATTCTCTCAATCTTAATCTAGAGGTCTACTGCGCAACCGGATGTCGACCATGCTATTTTCTGTCACAATTTCCGGTTTGCAGTGACTCGATCTGTGCTCTTGTCAATTCATTTTGATAATATCCTAAGCTGCATTGCATCATACAAAATCACTGATCTGTTTTGAATAAAGAAATCGGTTGAAAACGTGGAAGGATAATCTTTAGTTTTCACGCTTTATCTATTCATTTCTAAACCGCCATGAATATTATATGACTTGTACATCACCAGAATCAAGTTTTTTGTTCAATTTCTATACAAGACCGTGATAACAGTATCGATTTCAATAGTAATATATCTATTTGATAATGTTCCTCCTTAGAATGTAAAACTTATACGGTACCAATTTTGATGCACCAGATGCGCATTTCGACAAATAATGTTTCTTCAGTGATGCTCAACCGAAATGTTTGAACTCCGAAATAACAATGAAGTTTTAGAGCTATTATAGCCAAAAACAGCGTGCCAAAAAAGTGGAGCCAAATTCGTCTAAGGATAAGAGATATGCATGAGGGAGATGATCCTTAATTTTGAAATGAATTTCTAAATTTTATAACAGCAATTAAATATACATCCGTATTTTCAAGCTAGTAACGAAGTACTTAACTACTGGGCTGTAGAGACCCTCGGGGACTGATAACAGAATTCATGTATCGATGCTTCGCATTAAATGCTCTATATATGAAAAGAGTTCAATATTACCTCTAATGTAAACAGCAGTGACGTTCTTTCAAAAATTAAATATTTACATCTCCAATGATTTTACATTCGATATTTCTGCGTATTGAAATGAGAGCCATTTCCTCATAAATGTGAACGATGTGTCTTGAGAAATATAATACGACTATTTTCACAGCTGTGGATATCCCAAAAGAATGGAAAGAGAAATGTAACTATAGATGTTGTCATAAGACATCAATGCCCGCCAGCAAGTATTTGTCTTTAAGGTTTGGGCATCCTTAGCCCCCCCCCCCCCTGTTGTTTGATTACTCAATTATCTTTCAAACGACTCAGATCCTAACCTCTAAACCATATATACTATACAATATTCAAAAATATATATTGATTATTCTGTTCAAGTGTTTGGCAGGTTCCCAGCTTTCACCAACACCTACCCTTTATTCTATGATTATTGTTTCAAAACGTTTTTGATTTTCATCCCTATACCAAACATATTTCTACTGCATATGTCAGGTTGCATATTCTGTTGTGAGAGTCCCCTAGGGTCATCTCAAACCCTATTTCATAATTGTTGAAATATATTTAATACAAATGACCTCTAAACCACATATATTTCTGCTTCACTTATCAAGATGCATTAAGTATTCTGATGGGCAAGTACCCTGAGGTCATCCCAACTTCCATCATTTTTTAATGTTCAAATATCTTTAAAATGTTTAAGATTCCAACCCTTAAAGCAAATGCATTCTGGTTCCACATAACACAATGCACTGAACACCAAGTTTTTGTTCGTCGTTTTTCCACACCCATTTTCCCATAAAGGTGAAAAGGAAAATTCTGAAAATTTCTTGCACACCTAAAGAACCAATCATCTTTCAAAAAAATAATGTGCCTTCTACATAAAATCTACATGTAAGAAGAGTTCTGAGAAAAAGGTTTTTATAAGGATAACGACCTTATTGTACATCTAAAGGACACCAGAAATGGCCTATATTTATTACAGTTACTGCCCTGACACCGGAAGTAGAGGGTACACTTACCGATGCTGTCCTACGCTCCACATAAACCAGTACGAGTATTAACAAATAAAGTATAAAACATGTACCGTTTCGGTGCCGAAATTTTTAGTATGTGCTTTTGTAACAGGTTGTATCATATTTCTAACAAGGTTTAGTTTCTTTGATTTCATGACGGAAACTTTCTGGACTATACATTTCATTAAACGGAAGGGATGGGGAAAGGGTATTAGCCGTAGTTGTTTTTTTTTTTTTTTTTTTTTTTATCAAAAACCATTATTATTGAAAATTAATCATAAACATGTGACATAAATATCTACATTATGTATTATCTTTACAACTTCAATTTTTACTGGAAGCAGGATGTATGACTACATATTTGTTGAATGATTTGATGTATATACGTATGTAAATGATTTTTTTTATCTTTCATTTAATTCAATATCAACAAATATATCAATCATTCATCAACATTATTTCAATGTTCTACATATTCAAATATATGATATATATATATATATATATATATATATATATATATATATATATATATATATCAATGAATTTGTAGTGCAATACATAATACAATGTAAAACTTGTACGGTACCAATTTTGATGCACCAGATGCGCATTTCGACAAAGTATGTCTCTTCAGTGATGCTCAACCGAAATGTTTGAAATTCGAAATAACAATTAAGTTTTAAAGCTATTATATGCAAAAACAGTGTGCCAAAAAAAAAGTGGAGTCAAATTCGTTGAAGGATAAAAGCTATGCGTTAGGGAGATAATCCTTAATTTGGAAATTAATTTCTAAATTTTATAACAGCAATTAAATATACATCCGTATTTTCAAGCTAGTAACGAAGTACTTAGCTACTGGGCTGTAGAGACCCTCGAGGAATAACAGTCCACCAGCGGAGGCCTCGACCCAGGGGTCATGATGTAAAACTTATACGGTACCAATTTTAATGCACCAGATGCGTATTTCGACAAATAATGTCTCTTCAGTGATGCTCAACCGAAATGTTTGAAATCAGAAATAACAATGACGTTTTAGAGCTATTATATGCACAAACAGTGTGCCAAAAAAGTGGAGTCAAATTCGTCTAAGGATAAGAGCTATGCGTGAGGGAGATCATCCTTAATTTGGAAATGAATTTCTAAATTTTATAGCAGCAATAAAGTTTACAATAGTTAGATTAGATTGTCAAGTCATAATATTCATAGATACACACACAGAAAAAAAAAACCCACTAATATTTATCACATGAAAAGCTACCCTTGTTTACCTGTAAGGCACACTACCACATACACAAATAGTACAATGGCCTCCAGGTAAACAAAATGTGAAGGAGCCGTCTCCCTCCACATCGGACCTCTCAAAATTCAAATCAAGAAGTATCAGAAGTTGAACAAACTTTCTTAAATATATTTTTAATACATATACAAATGTATTTGAATACGATTTTTCTGCAATGTATTGATATGTATTTAAAGCCCGTTTGACTGAGATATATAAATTTTCACTGTTACAAGAGGTTTCAGTTAGTCTACATTTTATATTGCTAAATCTTCAGTGCAATGAAAGAAATAAAATGTTAAGAGCCTCTGATATATCTGTTTCATTTAAAAGCCTATGACGATATGTTTCCATGAAATATCAAGATTTAGTACATCATTAATCCTTTTCCATATTCTTTTAGACAATCTGCAGGCATATATAAGGTGTTCTATGTTTTCAATTTCACCGCAGTAGTTGATGATTGTTTTTCCAATTTTAGGGGGTCATTTTGTCCTCGAGTGTTCTGGAAAACTATTCAAGATATCGAGTTCAACTTTTCAGCGATTGTAGAGTTTAGTCCATAGATGTGCAGACTTGCATTCACATTTTTAACGCAAATAAGTCAGAGCTCGGTAGGACTCTGAAAAACCATCGCAATTTTTTAAATGCATTTTTTGGACAATTTTCTTTAATAAATTTTTGATGCAGAATGAATCTTTGAAAAACAACAAAATATAGAACAAAAGTTGTAGATAATGACGATACCTATTCTAAGATATCAAGTTCTATGGGCCAGCCCCTCAAATAAAGTGCTAAGAGGGGGTAATTGTATTTTCTAAATATCTCAAAAACTAAAAAGAAACTGTAATGCAAAGAGGTTCGTTTTATGTTTTGCAACTGTTAATGTCCGGGGAAAAAAAGATTTCAATGCAAGGTGAAGATAACGAACAGTGATCAATCTCATAACTCCTATAATGTAAAACCTATACGTTACCAATTTTGATGCACCAGAAGCAATGCAAAACATATAGTTGGTATCAATGTGTACGAAACTCTGATGTTTTCAACATGTACCTTTTAAACGAAAAATATTTTTGAAATTATTGTAACATAAATTGGTCATACTGTGACTCTAAACAATATACCAGTTACCCCTAAAACTGAATATCTTTTATATGAAAGGTGAAGATAATGAACAGTGATCAATGTCATAACTTCTATAAGCAATACAATATAAATAGGTGGGCAAACACGGACCCCTGGACACACCAGAGGTGGGATCAGGTGCCTAGGAGGAATAAGCATACCCTGTCGACCGACCACACACGTTATAATTTGCGAAATGTTGACTTCAATCTGTTGAAACCTCTGTACCATCAACTTGTTTGTCAGTAGCTTACCTCGATTTAAAAACGGACTATACCCAGAACAAGCTCTTGCATATCGAATCAGTTGAGATATATAAACACCATATGCAGGTGATAATGGAATATTGCTACATAAATGTGGGAAGTTGACGATGGAGAAGCTGAAATCATCCCGTTTGTCATACAGTTGAGTTGTTAGTTTGCCGTTAATGTATACTTTCAATAAAATATCTAAGTATGAAGCAGAAGTGGACGACTCTGTGGTGTTCTTTATTTCGAGCTCACAGGGATATATGAAATCGACATATGAATGAAAGTTATCATTGTTAATAGACAAAACGTCATCGATATATCTAAAAGTCGAATTGAAGGTCACAGCGAGAGATTTTTTCTTCTCACGTAGAAGTTTTTCAATAAATTCTGCTTCATATGAATATAAAAACAGGTCAGCTAACAAAGGAGCACAATTCGTGCCTATGGGAATTCCAACAGACTGTTGGAAGACCTGATCACCAAAGACCACGAAGATGTTGTCAATGAGGAACTCTAGCATATTTTTTATTTCAACTTCAGAGTACTTGTGCGTGGAATCAGAGTGGTGTTTAACGAAGTAAGTTTTTGAATGACTGATCACTAGATATGAATATTTCCGTTTTTGTTGAAGAAGCAACTGTCTATGATGTCAAGAAGTCTAGTCTTTAATTTATCGTGAGGAATGGTCGTGTATAGTGTTGAAAAGTCATAGGTGTTAATGCTATTGATTTGGGAAAAATTCTGTGATTTCAAGTTTACTAAAAGTTCTTTAGAATTTTTTAGAATCCACATTTGATTAACACCACTTCTGGCATATGTAGTCGCACAGTAAGTTTGAAACAGATTACTTTCCAGGCATACGATTTAAAGGAGATTTTGTTTTCTATGCGGCATCTTTTAAAGTTATCAATTTTACGTATGACAATATATAAAATGTATCTACTTTGCATATGTAGTATATAATTCAATAAACTAGATAACTGATAAATTGCAATTTTAAGTGTTTTATCATCATGGCCCCTGAGAGTAGGGTGGGACCACAAAGGGTGATCAAAGTTTTACATGTGGATATGTAGGGGAAAATATTTTTTAAAAATCGCTTTATCAGAGTTTTACTGTATATAGAGAAAATCTTTTTAAAGATCTTTTCAAGAACCACTCGGCCAGAAAAAAAATCAGAATTACATTTCAGCTTCCAGCTATCATGCAGACTCATGTTTCTTAAAATCATGGCCCGCGGGGTAGGGTGGGGCCATAATAGGTAATCGGAGTTTTGCATGCACATATATACGGAAAATCTTTAAATATGGGACTAGGTGACTCAGGTGACCAATCTGTCCCATGTTCTGTCACGTATATTATACACCCTGGGCGTGCAATAAACTGACAGAACGTTAAACAAAACAAGGTCAAGATTTATTCCGTGACAATATATGATAAAAGACCGTAATACAAATTGTAACAATCATAAGTACAGCATTTGAATACAGAAATCATTTTGATGTCACGAATTGCGTTCCATAGTTTTGAAATTTGAACAGCATCCTAGAGTAAGGAAATTATGCAATAATATATCTTATTCCTATCAAATGTCAATAGTTATTTCTCTTAAACAATTATCAAGTATAATGCTATTCAATAATATTAACTATTCACTAAATATACATTCATGAAACACATACGCTGAGAGAAGACAACAAACGACGCGCCATACATCTACATGTGGATTACAAATTGTGCAGTAAACAAAGCAACAAAGCATTGATCTCCTAAGTTATGCATTGAACAGAATATTCCACACATTCATTAGAAAGTTTCTGCATACCTACAATATTACTTACACTGTAATGTCCTGAGATTTAGATAAAAAATCAGACGGAGACTGTCGATGCGTCTGCATCATGACGTAACATAAAGGTAACAAACAATAGCAAGTCATACCAACTCTATTCGCTTATCGCGACGGCACAGCCCACATGTCTCTTGTTTCACATCTCACTCCATATATTGACAAGGTCGTTTTCCCTCTTATATAAAGATAAAAGTGTTCAGGTCTATCAAATGATAAAATAATCACAAAATCTATAATTTCATGTTGCAATTTAAGGCACGAAATACTCTCATCAGTAGCCATGCACAGTCAGCTAAATTGTGAAACAAAAAGCTATATATAATTTCAATATATACTACTTAAAATATTTGCACGTGAAGTTTTCAAAAAATGTTACAGGTGCTTTACCTACTCATTTGTATACCTCTGGTAACGCTTTCTAGATATGACTGTCCCTGTAAGAATGAAATCAGAAACTACAACATCTGCATGAAGTCTGCTACCTCATGTGGTAATTTGAAGAGTGTATGAAGGACATATTTACTTCCATGGAGACCGAAATTAAAACTTTGAAAGGCTCCATTACAAATGGTTCAGGTTTGTTTAATCGATATAGATGTGCAATTGAAAAAAAATGTTTATCCATCCTCTTTGATTTGATTTTATGAACTTCCCAAAGTAATAGAATAATAGAACGTTTAATTCTAAGAGGCATCCACTTGAGACAAGCATTAAGTTATGAGATACTTTAACTTTTAGTAAAACTATATTTGCGTTGTAAATCATGTTTTTAAAATAATAGGTACAAAGGATGTCTCCTTCATGGCTTATCCACCCTCAGAGGTAAAATTGAAGCCTGGGAATTTCCTTAAATTTGGAACAGTTACATCCGATAAAGAGAACGGATATGACCGTACGACTGGTGTAATTACCGCCCCTGTAGCAGGAACCTACTACTTTACTCTTACCATTGGTTTGCCTACACCCTCCAGCTAAACGGACTATCTGAGGTTACGTATATTGCATAACAATAAGGAAGTTGGGCTTGTGTGGGCTGGATGGGAAGGGCTGTGGATCAAGGTATCCGAAAATGTTCTTGTTAACATGGAGAAGGGAGATAAAGCACGCATTAAGATGTGCACCTGGCCGAAACAATATCAGTATATCGGACATGGGGCGGCATCCAATTTCAACGGATTCTTGATACAGTGAAGAAAAACATTTATATAATTACTCTAAAAAGAAAATTTGTCAATGAATATCTGGAATTCATGAGTTTCTTTTTAATCACCTGATTTATCTCCAACAAAACAGTAAAATATGCCTGAGTAATCCTCATCATTATTTTTCCTATTCCGGTCATAACCTTTGAAATATATGCTTTGTTAAAGCAATGTCATCGCATTGTGTTCACATGGCATTCTAAACAATATCAGCGCACCTGTTGACATTTAATTGTTAATACATTGAAGAAAATGTGTTAATGCATCCGGAAAGAATAATGGTCTTTCGAAACCAGGAATACCCTTTCATGCCACTGAATTAGTACAGTGATCTTAATTGTGTTACCAAAACAATTAAATGCTTTCTTTGTTGTTTCGTTGGGTGATGAAGGTATGAGAAAGCATTGCAAAAAAAAAAATTATAACCCGCGACAAATTGTTCTACATTGATTGCTACCTTCACCATCCGATGAAACCAAAAAAAAAAAAAGAAGACATTCTATTGTTTATATCTTTAAATATTTTTTGTACATTTTTAAAAGAAACTCTTTATTTAAGTACTGAAATATCATACGATTGATTATCACATTATACAGCCAATGCAGCTTTTGACCTTATTGGCACTCTATATTTGGTAATTATTACACAGACCAGTTGGTACTAAAATCGATAGAACTGGTTTGCAACAAATATGAACTTAATGTCGGAGATGAAAACAATGCCAATTTCAGAAGAAATATAAGAGAACAGATTTAGTGAACGTTTATTATTACGGTATAACCTTCAATGATTCTTGATAATGAAAAAAGCGAAGAAAACAGTTTATCAATCTCCTGAATACTATAGAGAATTAAAAATCAGAAACATGGAAAACATAGATCCCTTGGATACACCATACGTGAAATAAGCATCCCCTGTTGAGGACTAACCATCCCCTAATGCTCAAAGAGATTTACAATTATCTTAAAAACTGATATTTATATTCTTAAATCTAATCATCAAACATTCAGTCTTCCATCGGTAAGTATTTCATCATAAATTTTACGATTTTCGACAGGTTAGTGAAGAAGAGATTTGTTGGAATAAATCGTATTGAAATCTACAGAACACCCTCAGATACCTGTCATTTCATCTAAATCAGGACCAATAATCTGACATGGACCCGAAATTCGGTTTGTTAGATTCCGACTCTCTGTGAGTTTAATAGTTCGTCAGCTTGTAGAGTATTCCGAATTTTCCGGTGATGTCTAACATGGAAACTCTCGCCTTGATTTTTAAGAACACCGGATATTCGTACAAGCGACCCTCAATGTAGTCTAATTCTCACCCCACCACTCATCGGTCATTTGGTGAGACGGGGACCAGACTATCCAATCCTTACCCAGAGTTGTCGTTCCTTGCTCTCACATACACCTCTATCAACGTCACGAGAGTTTTACAAGATTCTTAGGAACACCAAAGTCCACATTTGGAGTGGAGTTTTTAAACATGGACATCTGTCATCGATGTGAAATATTCTGTTCTATCTTATTTTACAGCTTGAATTGGATAAACAGAGTAAGCTTTGATAAATGAATTAAGATCTTCAATTATAATAATGAGGATTTTGGTGTTCCTAATCCCTGCATTGGATATGCCTTGTTTGTCATAACGTTGTGTTGTTGGTTTTCCGTAGAGTATGTGAAAAAAAATCCAAATATTAAGCAGATATGGAAAACTATGAACTTATATATATTCTAGTATTGTATTTATACACCAGTAATATAGTGATATACATACGAATTATGTACATACATACATGCCAGTAATGTAGTTCCACAAATCCTAATTCATCCAGTACCTTTAAGTTTATTGTGTGTCCGCCGCCATGTTAAAATGTTTCTATTCCATAATGTACATGTAATATAAATTGAGGAAATGGAATTGCGTTTTTGATACAAGGTCACATCTATAACTTACATTTATAAATAAGTGTGTTCTACTCCTTCAAATCGCCCTTGGAAAATGTCAAGACTAAAAGTTGCGCAAACACGGACCGGACCCTGGACACACCAGAGATGGAATCAGGTGTCTAGGAGTAGTAAGCATCCCCTGTCAACCGGACACACCCGCCGTGAGCCCTATATCTTGATCAGGTAAACCGACTAATACGTAATAAAATTCAGTGTCTAACGAACGGCCTGATAATTGGATCAAGGGATTTAATTTGAATTAGATCGTAAAAACGGACACCTAATATATATGTACATTACTTGCCATAAATGATCCATCGTTGCGTTGTTAGCCATATGTATTTCAATAAAAAATGCCGTTTTGAAAAATAGATCATTGCAAAAATACATGTATATATTCGTGGGCCTAGCTCATATTTTGGACAAGGATAACACATCATAAAATGCAAATTGTTCAGGTTTTTGTTTTTGTTTTTGGTTGTTGTTTTTGAGATCACAAATCAAATGCGAAATTGATATATTACGATAAAAAGTTACGAATTTTAGAATTTAGGATATCAGCTGGTTGTAACTCATCAAAACGTATTACTGCTCTAACTACATAGGTAAACGCGGTAGATTTATACATATACATGTACTGAAAGACTATTATTGGATAAAGAAATATGAAATGACCAATGAAATCAAAGAACCAATGAAATAACAGAATAAAACTTTACTCAGCCAATTCAATCCAGATGCGCAATTGAACTTATGGTAAATTGAATTTTAAGATTGTATTTAGCACAACGATCAATGAAAAATAATAAAACGAATCAATACATATAGAAATTCATATTTATACTATCACATAAATATAGTCATATACTATGATGTACTATTATGACGAGAACATTCGTAAGATATTTCATTTGATAGAAGAAATAAAGTAATTTCGAATTGAGGAATGATTGATCTTTTTATGTGAAAATACACTTGACAATATTTGATTTTATACCGATTGAATACAATGCAGTATGAAAGAATTTTCTATATAACTCAGTGGTGGATCTAGAGAGGAGGTACTTACCCCATTTGTTGATTGAACTTTTTTAATATCAAAATGCACCCATATCAAATATTTGTAACTTTTTGATCTTTAAGCTCAGAATTAAGAGTCATCTTTGTATTTGATCCGGACCATCAAATTCAAATTCAACATGGGGCACAATCTGGTCTGGCGGTTGTAAAACATTTTTGAGCGTGTTTTCATTCTCAAACTTGAATCCCGTGCTCTAAATAGTACTCATACTCAAAAGTGAAGGTTATAAAACTTTTATAAAATCATTCTCATACTCAATGGAGTACATGTTCAAGATTTTTCGAATATGTTTTTGAGCTTGCTTAGAGTAAAAGTACGGTAAAAGTTTCGATGATATCATAATATAATAATAAGACCTCCAGGTCTATAATATAACGTTTCACCTTAATCCAATGCAATACATGTAAATCCAATAATAATAATCTGAAAACAAAATATTGATGCTCATAAACTAAGTAATTTTTCGTTTCAAGAACTTCAATGTAACTTCACAAATGATGTGCATATAAAGATGAGAACGATATATTATATATTACTTCTTCTGACGAGCGTTGATGAAGTGAATAATGTACAATGTAAATGTAACTATGTGCAAATGAATAAATTTATTTAGACCACATAATATCAATATTTGTGATTAAATACGAGGCCTGTTCGATATATATTATGTATTGTACGATATCTCAAAAGCATTCGACTCAAATAGTGAAATGAACATTACATCCCTTCAAAGTATTCTCCGCGGTTTGAAATACATATTTTCAATCTCTGAATCCACTTCTGAAATGCGTCACGCTGATTTAGTTAGACCTCCGAGGCACTGACTGATGGCTGAGCCAAAGGCTTGTCGGGACTTGTAACGACGATCAGATAAGAACTTTTTAAGTTTTGGAACAAGGAAATAGTCGCATGGGGCTATATCTGGAGAGTATGATGGGTGTGGCAAGACAGTAACCTTCTCCGACTTCCAAAATTGCTTCACAACCTCAGATGTATGCAATGGAGCATTATCATGAAGTAGACGACACGGCGTCGTTTATGATAACATTTCTTGAGCCTTTTTAGTATAACATCTCGGTAATACCGACCGGTAACACTTTTGCCCTTCAGCACCGCAATTTGTACGGCTATACCATCACATGAGAAGAATATGCAATAAAGAACCTTATTTGTGCTTCTGGTTCTTTTGGCAACTACAGGCCTTCTACCGTGTTTAGTTGACCATATTTTGTTTCCAATTTTTCTTACTGGTTCGAAATAGTGAACCTATGTTTCGTCACCAGTAACAATGTTTGCAAATTGTCTTGGAATTTGGGAAACATTTTGAGCAATTGCTTAGCGGTTTGTATTCGTACCCGATTTTGGTCATCTGTCAATATATGCGGTATCCATTTGGCAGAAATATTTCGTACTTTCAAAATACGCTTCAAAATGAAATGCACCCGCGATAGCAATATGCCAACAGCGTTGGCAATATCACGAATCGTGTATCTGACATCACTTTCAATTATTTCCCTGACTTTTGGGATATTTGCCTCGCCTGTTACAGTCACAGGTTTTCCTGCCTCTTTGACGGACTCTGTGGGAGTCAAAAATATCTAGAAGATACCTTATACCTTATCAGACCCATAAATATCCCCCAATGCAGTAAAACTCTGCATTACCGAATGACCAAGTTTTGGGGGAACTTTTTTATAAGCTCTAATTTCTTTAATATTTTCCACCCGTTTCCCAATCCTTTTTAAAACAGTGATCAACGACTGGCTCTATTGAAATGACTATAAGTTTAAAACTATGAGGAGCTGAGGGTTCGTGTTGATACTTTTAGAAATATATTGAAGGAAGATATGCAGGAGTATCATAATAATAATAATAAAACCTTTATTTATCCAGGATTACATATTTAGCGATAACGCTAGTTTTCAATATGGTCCTGCATATAACATACATACAGACAGATATTAGTAAAATACCATCATCCACGAAATCGCACAAAGCGTTATCCCGCTGTGGTACAATACAGATTACATATCGAACAGCCCTCGTAAATAATATTGGAGAAATAAGAAACACTTACCATTTCTAAATTATCTAAATTTCTTCCTAGGTATTGGTGCTTGTAAAATCTGGGTTGATCTTCTATCACAAATCAAGTGCATTTACATAAAAGGTTAGCATCTTTAATCTTATTTCCGCATCTCACTGCTCATTTCCGGATTTAAATGATACACTTCTATTAATGCATTGATCGCCATGCACTGTATATTGTATCCACTAAGTGGATGTATTGTTCTTTTTAATCATGAAATATCAATAATTTCTCAATAATTAAACGTTTACGTCACAGTTATCCCTAGTGTAAGATAACAGCTCGTATCGTCTGTCAGACGGATCTGGTGGTAGTCTTAGTGACAATGAACATGTCTTAACATGCACATTAAGAATGTAAACAATGCTGTTTTCTATGCAGGGATTAGGAACAATACAGTTGACAGTCCACATTTGGAGTGGGAATGCTAAATGTGGAGAACTGTCATCGATTTGAACTATTCTGTTCTATCTTATTTTACAGCTTGAAGTGGATTAACAGAGTAAGCTTTGATACATAAATCTTATATAGAAATACATTTACAATTAAGCATAGCTTTAATGCATACGGAGATTGAATATAATTGACTCATTCATGTATTCTGATATTTTTTCTTTAGTTTACAATCCATTCAAGAATTTTGCAGAAGTATCACCAGGTTTTGTGAAAAGTACCAAAGTTTGTGAAACGCCACATTGACATAAATCCAATGAATTGTACCTATCTCCATACATATTGTGCTTATCTCAAATTGAATTAAATATATGTTTAATACAATTACATCTCTCTTTAATTCATTTGGAGATAGGTACATTGGATGTATCAAATTAAATTTATCTCTAATTATAAAAGTACTGACAATAACGACTCCCCACAAAATATTACATACGTCATGTATGGTTTCTGGTACGTCACAATTGGCAGTAAGGTTTAATATCAGTATCCTCATCCACTGCAAAGTATTGGAATTGTTTTACCAGCATTGTTTCTTACTCTTAGCTGTCGCCATATAGACATTTTCATTAAAATGTTAACGTTACATATTTCTGATTTTCAACTTCCACTTATTTCTTCTTTCATTCTGGTTGTAGTTACTGTATGCATTTTCAAGCCTCTCTTAGAGGGAGCGTTCATTAGTTTCAAAATCAGAAAAGCGAATTGAATCTAAGTATAATGGACTTGTACCTATCTTCAAATTGGTTTCAGTATCCTCATCCACTGTACAGTGTTAGAATTGTTTTACCAGCATTGTTTCTTACTCTTATCTGTGGCCATATAGACATTTTCATTAGAATATTAACGTTATATACATAATTCAGATTTCGAAAATGCACTTATTTCTACTTTCAATCTGGTTGTAGTTGCTGCATGCCTTTTCCAAGCCTCTCTTAGAAGGAGTGCTCATTAGTTTCGTGATTGATTTGGACGTATCTAGTAATGTAAATGTCTGTTGTGCGTCGTTGTAGAAATATCCATAAGACTGATTCAAGACTGAAATCACAGATTCTGGAAACGAACAGACACATTTCATGTATTAAAAAATACCGTTTTTAATTAATTTTACCTTTGTGTCTATCTTTAAATCATTTGGACCTATCTTCAAATCGCTTTAATTTTACATACCTTAAGCGTCTACAGTGATGTAAATTTCTTTTACGCTTCGTTCTGGAAATTTCCATAAGACTGATTCAAGACTAAAATCAAAGATTCTGGAAACGAACAGGCATATTTCATTTATTTAAAATAGATATCGAAACCTACGCGGCTAAGTTAAGGCTTTCCCCATAAATTACCAGTGCTGTAAAAATGTACTTTACCGCACTGGCACATTACATGACATCACAATGAAAAATATGTCATGACGACGTACATATCTACAGTCCTTGTGCGGTTGAAAAAGTCAAAATATTTTTTTTTGTTATTTACCACCGCTGTCAAGCGATGAACCGCAATCGTGTGAAAGTTTCTGTCAAATGGGTTATATTAATTCTCTTTGATATTAAAATAGTTTCAATTTCTTCTTAATATAACATACATACTAAAGTAATATCCATATTATATTGTGATCTTGATATCGCCTCTAATGTGCACGTATAATGACTTTCATCTTTGGCACTACACCCCTAAGTTTTTGAATGAAAGATATTTGATTTACGTGACATGTGAACTTCAGTGCAAAAGGAAAGTTAGGGAAGGAAGTTGTGTCTTCAACAGACAACATATTTTTCAGGCTAGATTCCACTTCGTATATGCAAAAATCGCTGCATCTCACATATTCAATGCAAAAATTAGACATGATACAAGTCACCATAAATTTGCTATCATCACTTTTCAAATTAAGAAATTAATATGCTTTGAAGTTATATTAACTTTAACTGCATTGATATCTGGATATCGTGCCAATGGAACGATTTATACATACACGGTACGATTTTATCTTGATATTTGATCACGTGATATGCAGCTGATGTAGAAACTGTCGGTCTGGTGGAAAATGTATGCCAGGTCAATATGCACTTAATTATATATACATATTGTTTTTGTATAAAAGGGTGTGTGTACATAATTTGTCAAAAATGTATCTGTTTATTAATGCTTTTTTCCCCTGACATATTTCTATGGCCCTACTTAACACAACTGCGCATTTCTTCTGTAAGATCAAAATCAACCATCAATAAACAACGGATTTACTTTATATCGTTTTAACTTAAGTTGTTATCTAAAATTTTAAAAAAAATCTTATATAGGGAAAATCTTTTTTTTTAAATTCTCAAGAACCACTCTGCAAGACAGCTTCAAATTCAGATAGCATCTTTCTGACATAAATCAGAATCAAGTCTGTTAAAATCATGGCCTCTTGTAGTAGGTTGGGACCACAGTAGATCAAAGTTTTACATGCCAATATATATAATATCTTATTTAAAAAAATTCTTCTCAAGAACCACTGGACCTGACAAGTTGAAATTTAGGTGCCAACTTCCTGACATAGTACAAATTCAAGTTTGTTTAACTCATGGCCCCCGGGTGTAGGTTGAGGCTACAAATGTAAATTAAAGTGGCACATACGAATAAATAGGGAAAATCTTCTCAAGAATCACTGGGTCAGACAAGTTCAACTTTATATGGCAGTTTTCTGACATAGTGCAGATTCAAATTTGGTAAAATCATGGCCCCAGGGGTAGGGTGGAGCCAAAGTAGGGGATCAATTTTTGCATGCAAATATATAGGGAAAATCTTTTTAAAATCTCTTCAAGAACGACTGGGTCAGGGAAAAAAATCAAATTTACATGTCAGCTTCCTAATATAGTGCAGATTCAAGTTTCTTAAAATGATGGCCCACTGGGTAGGGTGGGGCCACAATAGGGAATCAAGTTTTACATACGAATATATCAGGGAAAATCTTTAAATATGGGACAAGGTGACTCAGGTGAGCAATCTGAACCATAAGCCTCTTGTTTCATATCTCGCTCCATATATTGACAAGGTCGCTTTCCCTCTTATATAAAGATAAAAGTGTTCAGGTCTATCAAATGATAAAATAATCACAAAATCTATAATCTCATGTTGCAGTTTAAGGCACGAAATAATCTCATCAGTAGCCACGCACAGTCAGCTACATTGTAAAACAAAAAGCTGTATATAATTTCAAAATATGCTACTCGAAATATTTGCACGTTGAAGTTTTCAGGAAAACGTTAAACATGTTACAGGTGTTTTACCTTCTCGTCTGTATACCTCTGGTAACACTTTCTAAATCTGATTGTCCGTGTAAGAATGAAATCAGAAACTACAACATCTGCATGAAGACTGCTACCTCATGTGGTCTTCACCTCAGCAAATTTGAAGAGTGTATTAAAGACAGATTTACTTCCATGGAGACCGAAATTAAAACTTTGAAAGGCTCAATTCCAAATGATACAGGTTTGTTTAATCGATATAGATGTACAATCGAAAAAAAATGTTTACCCATGTTCTTTGATTTGATTTTATGAACTTCTGAAAGTAATAGAATAATAGAAAGTTTAATCTTGAAGAGGCACCCATATGAAATGCGCATCTGGTGCATCAAAATTGGTACCGTATAAGTTTTACATAAGCATTAAGTTCTGAGGTATTTTAACTTTTAGTAAACCTATATTTATGTAGTAAATCTTCTTTTTTTTTTTAAAAAATAGGTAGACCGCATGTCTCCTTCATAGCTTATTCACCCTCAAGGGTAAAATGGCCGCCAGGGAATTTCCTTAAATTGGGAGGAATTACAACCAATAAAGGGAATGGGTATAACAGTACGACCCGTGTGTTTACCGCCCCTGTAGCAGGAACCTACTCCTTTACTCTTACCATTGGTTTGCCTACACCCTCAAGCTCCTCGGACTATTTGAGGTTACGTATATTGCATAACAATAAGGAAGTTGGGCTGGTGTGGGCTGGATGGGAAGGACTGTGGATCAAGGTCTCCGAAAATGTTCTTGTTGATATGAAGAAGGGAGATAAAGTACGCATTGAGGTGCACACATGGCCGAAAGAATATAAGTATATCGGATATGGAGTGGCTTCCAATTTCAACGGGTTCTTAATACAATGAAGGAAAACATTTATATAATGATTCTGAGAAGAAAATTCATGAATGAATATCTAGAAATCATGAGTTTGTTTTTAATCATCTGACTTATCTCCAACAAAAGAGCAAAAGATATCTGAGTAATCCTCATCAATATTTTTCCTCTTACGGTCATAACCTTTGAAATTTATGCTTTGGTAAAGCACTGTCATCGCCTTGTGTCCACATGGCCTTCTAAGCTTAAACGATATTAGCGCACCTGTTGTCACTTGAGTGTTAATATGTCGAAGAAGATGTGTTAATGCATCCGGAAAGAATAATGGTCTTTGGAGAACAGGAATATTCTTTCATATCACTGAATTAGTACAAATATCTTAATTGTTTTATCTAAACAATTAAATGTTTTCTCTGTTGTTTTATCAGGTGATCAAGGTAGCAAGCATTGCAGAAAAAAATATAACTCGCGAAACTTTTTTCTGCAATCATTGTAGCAATCATTGCAGAAAAAAGTTTCGCGGTTTATAATTTTTTATATATAATTATTCACCATCCGATGAAAAAACAAAGAAAGACATTTTATTGGTTATATTTTTTTTCTACATTTTTTAAAGATATAAACTAGATTTAAGTACTAAAATATATGATTGACCCATTCGTCACATATACGGAACAGCCAATGCAACCTTTGACCTTGATGGCGCTCCATATTTGGTAATAATTACGCAGAAAGGTGGTACTAAAAACGGAATCGAACTGGTTTGCAATAAACATGTATTCAATGTTGCAGATGAAACCAATGTCAATTTCAAAAGAAATATAAGAGAACAGATTCAGTGAACGTTTATAATTACGGTATAAACTTCTATGATTCTTGATAATGAAAAAAAGTCATAAAAACAGTTATCAATCTCCTAAATACTATAAAAAATTAAAAATCAAGAACAAGGAAAGCATAGAGCCCTTGGATACATCAGACGTGGGATTCCGTGCAGAGAAGGAATAAGCATCCCCTGTTGAGGAGTAACCATCCACTAATGCTCAAAGTGATTTGCAACTGTCTTAAAAACTTATATTTATATTCTTAATTCTGTTTATCAAACAATCAGTCTTCCATCGATAAGTATTTCATTGTAAATTTTACGAATCTCGACAGGTTAGTGAAGAAGAGAATTGTTGGAATAAATCGTATTGAAATCTACATGAACATCCTCAGGTACCTGTCATTTCATCTAAATCAGAACCAATAATCTGACAAGGACCCCAGTTTTCGTTCATCTGATTCCGACTCTGTTTGGGTTTAATATTTCGTCAGCTTGTAGAATATTCCGAATTTTCCGGTGATGTCTAGGATGGTTGAGCATCACTGAAGAGACATTATTTGTCGAAATACGCATCTGGTGCATCAAAATTGGTACCGTATAAGTTTCACATGGAAACTCTCCCCTTGATTTTCAAGAACACCGGATATTCGTACAAACGACCCTCAATCTAGTCTAATTCTCGCCCCGCAACTCATCGGTCATTTAATGGGGCGGGGACCAGACTACACAATCTCTACCCTGAGTTGTCGTTCCTTGCTCTCACATAACCCTCTATGAACGTATCGAGGGTTTTACAAGATTTTTGTAAAATGGCATGCATGCTCAAATAAAGTATCGTTTCGACTTCTGCCACGTGTCTTGCTCTAAAACTGGAAAATGCAATATCGTATGTAAAAAAAAAAGAAAAATTATTAGAGACATGTGGGTCCGTATTTTGTTTTATTGCATACATTTGATGAACTTGCCTGTCATTATGTTTTGTCCCTGCTTGGTATCAAGACAAATACAAAACTTTGAAATACGAATTCCACTCTGATAATCCAGTCCATGTCACAGTATTGAAGACTTACCTAATGAACCCGCCACCCACAGCCGAAATATCATGAACATTGACGATTGCTCGCATATGAATATGTTTAAGGAAATGTTGGATGAAAAGGATCAAGATGCCGTTTATTCACTTGGCCTTTCAAAGATCAATTAAACATTAAATATGAGCGTTTAATTCATCCAAACGATGTTTCAGTTGGAATTCTCGAAACCAATTACCATTTGTTTTTCATCCCATGGGGATCCGGGTTAGAAAAGATTTTCAGTACCCCTTGCTTGTCGTAAGAGATGACTAAATGGGGCGGTCCTTCCAATGAGATCGGAAAATCAAGGACCTGTGTCACAGCAGATCCCTCCTTAATCAATGGCCATAAGTGCCCAGTATTGGCCTAAATTTTGCAGCCCTGCACTGGCAATGGTGACGTCTCCATATTAGTGAAAAAATTGTTGAGAGGTAAGTTAGCAACATATAATCAATCAATATGTCCACATTTGGAGTGGAGTCTCTAAACTTGGAGATCTGTCATCGATGTGAACTATTCTGCTATATTATATTTTACAGCTTGAATTGTATTAACAGAGTAAGCTTCGATAAATGAATCAATACCTTGAATTAATGCAATCAATTGATACAATTAATGAATAGTACATTCAATGTGTAATCTAATGCTGTGAAGGGGGTTAATATATGGTAAAACATATCTTCAATTAATTGGAGACATCTTATATAGAAATACATAGATCTTTAATTGGTACATAGATTAAAGAAAATTGACACAGTCACATATTCTGATATTTTTTTCTTTATCTTACAGTCCATTCTAGAATTGTGCAGAAATAGTACCAGCTTTGGGTTAAAAGTACCAAAGTTTGTGAAACACCAGATTGACATAAATTCCAATAACTGTACCTATCTGGAAATAAATTGTGCTTATCTCCAATTGAATTGAAGATTTGTTTAATACAATCATATCTTTCTTTAATTCATTTGGAGATAGGTACATTGGATGTATCAAAATAAATGATAAAAATACTGACCATAACAACTCCCCACAAAACTTTTCATACATCATGTATAGGTTTCTGGTACGTCACAATTGGCATTAAGGTTTAATATCAGTATTCTCATCAACTGCAAAGTATTGGAATTGTTTTACCAGCATTTTTTCTTACTCTTATTTGTGGCCAGACAGACATTTTCATTAGAATATTAACGATACATATTTCAGATTTTGAAAATTCACTTATTTCTTCTTTCATTCTGGTTCTAGTTGCTGCATGCGTTTTCAAAGTTCTCTTAGAGGGAACGCTCATTAGTTTCGATAACAGAAAATAGAATTGAATCTAGGTATGATGGACTTTTACCCACCTTCAAATCGCTTTAATTGTACATGTCCTAAGCGTCTATAGTGATGTAAATGCCTTTGGCGCTTCGTTCTGAAACTTTCCATAAATTATCCACCCTCAGATGTAAAATGCCCACAAGGGAATTTCCTTACATTTGGGGGAATTACAACCAATAATGGGAACGGATATGACAGTAGGACTGGTGTGTTTACCGCCCCTGTAGCAGGAACCTACTCCTTTACTCTTACCGTTGGTTTGCTTACACCCTCCAGCTCCACGGACTATTTGAGGTTACAAATATTGCATAACAATAAGGAAATTTGACTTGTATGGGCTGGGTGGGAAGGGCTGTGGATCAAGGTCTCCGAAAATGTTCTTGTTGATATGAAAAAGGGGGATAGAATGCGCATCAAGTTGCACTCATGGTCGAAAGAATATAAGTCTAGCGCATACGGGGCGACATCCAATTTCAACGGATTCTATATACAATGAAGGAAAACATTTATAAAATGATTCTGAAAAGAAAATTTATAAATCAATATCTGGAAATCATGAGTTTGTTTTTGATCACCTGATTTATCTCCAACAAAAGAGTGAAATATGTCTGAGTAATCCTCATTAATATTTTTCCTATTACGGTCATAGCCTTTGAAATATATGTATATGTTTTGTTAAAGCACTGTCATCGCATTGTATTCACATGACCTTTTAAACAATATCAGCGCACTTATTGTCACTTGAGTGTTAATACATTGAAGACAATGTCTTAATGCATCTGGAAAAAATAATGGTCTTTTGAGAACAGAAATCTCTTTCATGTCACTGAATTAGTATAGTGATCTTAATTGTTCTATTTAAACAATAAAGTATTTTCTTTGTTGTTTCATCGGGCGATCTAGGTAGAAGGCATTGCAGGAAAAAAGAAATAGTAAAACGCGTAATTTGTTTGCAATGATTGCTACCTTCATCATCCGATGAAACAACAAAGAAAGAAATTCTATTTTATGTTTTTAATATTTTTAAATATTTTTTCTACATTTTTAAAACATATAAACTAGACTAAAGTAGTAGGGGCCTCCGTGGCCGAGTGGTTAGAGCAATGCGCTCAAAATCACACGGCCTCTCACCTCTGTCGGCGCGGGTTCCAATCCCGCTCGCGCCGGTAAGTGAGAAAGTTTCCCAGTTTACTTTCGGAAGGTCGGTGGTCTCTTTCCAGGTACATTGTATCTGGGTTCTCTCTTCCACCAATAAAAACTGGGCGCCACCATATAACTGAAAAATTGTTGAGTGTGGCAGAAAACATCGAAAAAAAAACTAAAGTAGTAAGATATCATATGATTGATTATCACAGTATACGGAACAGCCAATGCAGCCTTTGACCTTGATGACGCTCCATATTTAGTCATGATTACGCACACTAGTGTTACTAGTACACGGGATCGAACTGGTTTGCAACAAACATGTATTCAATGTCGTAGATGGAAGCAATGTCAATTTCAAAAGAAATATGTGAAAAGATTCAGTGAATGTTTATTATTACGGTTTAACCTTTTATGATTCTTGATAATGAAAAAAAAAAAACGTAACCAGCCTTACTAATTTCCGGTTGAGATTCAGCTCTTCTTTTTCGATGTAATTACCCTCTAGTGTGATGCACTTAGACCAACAGTGTTCAAGTGGCATCAGCCCAGAACTAAAAAGTCAGGGTCCTTTCCATTGGCCCACTCCTCAACTGCCGTCACGACTTTTTCATCAGACCGGAAATGACGTCCACGGATATCCTTTTTCAAGTTTGGGAATAGGAAGATGTCGCTAAGAGCTAGGTCAGGCAAATAGGCAGGATGTTGTATTAAATCATACCCGATTCGCTCTACAACATCCATTGCAACTTTGCAAGTCTGGACTCTCGCGTTTTCCTGTTGCAGCAAAACAGCTTTAGACAGTTTACCTCAGCGTGTTTCGTGGGTGGCGGTTCTCAGCTGGTCTAACAAGTATGCATAGTACACTCCAGTTAATGTACTTTTCTTGGGTAAAACGTCCAACATAATAACCCTTTTGCGTCCCAAAGAACTGTGACCATCAAATTGCCATCAGATGGTTGCGTCTTGAACTTCTTTGGCCTCGGGGACCCAGGCCCTACCCACTGACGACTTTGAGCTTTATTTTCTGGCTCATAATAATGAACTCAAGTCTCATCTACAATCACCAGGCGCAAAATCATCTTTTGACCAAAAACGCTTCAACAAAGCGCAACATACTGATGTTCTGGTTGCAATTTGCTCATTGCTAAGAGATTTGGGACCCGACGAGTTGTTAACTTGTACATACCTAAACAATCATGTAAGATTGTTAAAACGCTACCATGTGAAATGCCTAATCTATTTCTTCCACCTGAATTCGCCTATTAGAGTATACCAGACCCCGAACTTTCTTACACATTTCTTCGTCGGTGGCATCCAGTGAGCGTTCAGACCTAGCTTCATCTTCTAAAGACGTTCTACTGCGTTTGAATTCCGCTACCTAGAATTTAACCTGAGCATAAGATAGTACAGAAGACCCATAAACATCGGCTAACTCGCCGCGTATTTCTTTACCTGTTTTACCTTTTAAATACGGCTACTCAATTATAGCACGGTACTCAAATTTAGATGAAAAACATGCCTTTGCATCAATAGCCATATTTGACAATCAATATCTTATTAACGAATGACACGATGAAAATCGTGACCGTCTGGGTCAATCAGAAATGGGATAGGCTGGTTACTTATTGACTCGCCCTTGAACTATAAGTTAAAAATCAGAAACCTGGAAAACATAGACCCCTTAGATAAACCAGACGTGGGATCCGGTGCATAGAAGAAATAAGCATTCATTGTTGAGGAGTAGCCATCCCCTAATGCTCAAAGAGATTTACAATTATCTTAAAAACTTATATTTATATTCTTAAATCTATTTATCAAACAATCAGTCTTCCATCGGTAAGTATTTTATCATAAATCCTACGATCCTCAACCAGTTAGTGAAGAAGAGAATTGTTGGAATAAATCATATTGAAATCTACACCCTCAGATACCTGCCAAGTATGTAGCATGTCATTCCATCTTAATCAGAAATAATCTGACAGACCAGAGTTTTGGTTCGTCGGATTTCGACTCTGTGTGGGTTTAATATTTCGTCAGCTTGTAGAGTATCCTGAATTTTCCGATGATGTCTAAGATGGAAAGTCTCGCCTTGATTTTCAAGAACACCGGAGATTCATACAAGCGACCCTCAATCTAGTCTGATTCTCGCCCCGCCACTCATTGGTCAATCGGTGGGGTCGGAGACCAGACTACCCAATCTCTACCCATAGTTATCGTTCCTTGCTTTCACATACACCTCTATCAACGTCTCGGGGGTTTTACAAGATTCTTGTTTTATTATGCTTTCATGTAAAATACTCGAATCTGATTGGTCGAGAAGCATTTGAAAAAAAACCCATACTGTTACCCTCTGAGAACAGAAGGCACGCACTCCAGGGTGATAGTATCTAGCAACGGGTAACATTATTTTGTAAATTCACTTATTTCTGTTTTCATT
The DNA here is from genome assembly GCF_947568905.1 of Ostrea edulis. Taxonomy (NCBI): domain Eukaryota; kingdom Metazoa; phylum Mollusca; class Bivalvia; order Ostreida; family Ostreidae; genus Ostrea; species Ostrea edulis. The sequence goes on along the minus strand of NC_079171.1, from coordinate 37,616,204 downwards.
CTGTCTGTAGATGCTGAATCCGTTTCCCAACAACTCTTAGAGGGAGTGTTCATTTTTTTTGGGATAACAGAAAAATGAATTGAACCTAGGTAATAGTATCTAGCAACGGGTAACAGTACTTGACAACGGGTGATATTATCCAAAAAAAATTATCACATGCGTAAAATTTATGCGCGTACGGTTTGCCGTAGATTGTTAGACAACGTCATTTGAGCGTTTCTAATAAACGCGAATACCCGTATCGATATACGACATATTGCATGACAGTGATTGACCAAATGTAAACAGACGTAAGTTTTTTCTGCTTTGCTGTTTATAAAATCCCGCCGTGTATTTCTAGGCCTCGGTTGACAATGGTTTTCTCGGAGTGAAAATTTTCAATGTTACTCTCAAATACATACAATATTTGTTTTCTTATACATGTTTTATATACATTTTATGAACTTGCTTGTCATTATGTTTTGTCCCTATCTCATACCAAAGGCTTGGTATCATGAAAAGTACATAACTTTGAAATACGAATTCCACTCTGATAATCCAGTCCATGTCAGAGTATTGAAGACTTACCTAAAGAACCCTCCACCCACAGCCAAAAATATCATGAACATTGACAATTGCTCTCATATGAATATGTTTAAGGAAAAGTTGGATGAAATGGATGAAGATACCGTTTATTCACTTACCTTTCAAAGATGAATTAAACGTTAAGCACGAGCTTTTAATTCATCCAAACGATGTTCCAGTTGGAATTATCAAAACCAATTACCATTTGTTTTTCATCCCGTGGAGATCTGGGTTAGAACAGGTCCTCACTATCCCTTGCTTCTCGTAAGAGACGACTAAATGAGATCGCAAAAATCGAGGTCCCGTGTCACAGCAGGTATTGCACGGTAAAGATCCCTCCCTGCTCAATGGCCATAAGCGCCCAACATTGATTTAAATTTTGTAGTCCTTCACCGACAATGGTGACGTCTCCATATGAGTGAAGAATTATTGAGTGGGACATTAACAACAATCAATCAATCGAATGTGCAACGCATATCCAATACACGGATTAGGAACACTTACAGTCCACATTTGGAGTGGTGTCTCTAAATTTGGAGATCTGTCATCGATGTGAAATATTGTATTCTATCTTATGCTACAGCCAAGTTAAAGTGGATTAACAGGGTAAGTTTTGACAAATGAATTAATACCTTCAATTAATGCAATAAATTCATTAAAGAATAGTACATTCAATGTACGATCTGATGCTATTGAAGGGGATTAGTATACATTCAAACATAACATTTATTCATATAACTGGAGATATCTTATATAGAAATACAATTAGAATTAAATAGATCTTTAATTGATACGGAGATTGAAGAACATTGACTCAGTCATGTATTCTGATATTTTTTCTTTAGTTAACTATCCACTCTAGAATTTTGCAGAACTATCATCAGCTTTTCGTAAAAAGTACCAAAGTTTGTGAAACCCAAGATTGACATAAATTCAACATATTGTACCTATCTTCAAATAAATTGTGCTTATCTCCAAATGAATTGAAGATATGTTTTATACAATTCCATGTATGTCTCTCTTTAATTCATTTGGATTGGATTTATTAAATTAAATTTATCTTTAATTATAAAAGTGCTGACAATAACGACTCCCCACAAAATATTTCATACATCATGTATGGTTTTTGGTACGTCACAATTGGCATTTATGTTTATCAGCTTCTATCACCCAAACACTGTTCACCGTAGCTCGTTTTTGCTGTCATTAAAAATCTGAACAAAAGAGTGATTGAGATTGAAAAATTGTCATTTATTACAATATTAAATGACGAAAGAAATCTTCGACAGAAGATTCGGGGGGGAATCAGCTAATACTGTAAATGTATTACATTTGGCTGTGTATTCTATTTAGCGCCTTTGGTGGAACGCAGCTTCCGCTAAATCAAGTACATCGCTAAATACCATCCGTAAATCTAGATGTTTAAAGTAATTCAGGAATGCGCTAAATCAAATCTACGCTAACTTGTTGAAAAAACGATTTCCGCCAAATATCGTACACGCCAAATATAATACGTTGACAGTACGTTCTACATCAAGTACCTGCAATGCTAAATTACGCAAAGTCTGATTTCCCCCAAAGAAGACAAAATAACTTAAATAATGCTACGCTATAAGATGACAAATAAAAAATCATCCAAAGAAACCCAGAGCAAGCATTAAGGTCTAATATCAGTATCCCCATCCACTGCAAAGTGTTAGAATTGTTTTACCAGCATTGTTTCTTACTCTTATCTGTCGCCATATAGACATTTTCATTAGAATATTAACGTTATATACATATTTCAGATTTTGTAAATTCACTTATTTCTGTTTTCATTCTGTCTGTAGATGCTGCATCCGTTTTCCAACAACTCTTAGAGGGAGCGTTCATTTTTTTGGATACTAGAAAAATAAATTGAACCTAGGTATGATTGATTTTTTTCCAGCATTGTTTCTTACTCTTATCTGTCGCAATATACACATTTTCATTAAAATGTTAACGTTATATACATATTTCGGATTTTGAAAATGCACTTATTTCTGCGTTCATTCTGGTTGTAGTTGCTGCATGCATTTCCAAGCCTCTCTTAGAGGGAGCGCTCAGTAGTTTGGATAACAGAAAATCAAATTGAATCTAAGTATGATTGATTTGTACTTGCATGTATCTTCAAATCACTTTAAGATTACATACCCTAAGGGTCTATAGAGATGCAAATGCCTTTGTGGCGCTGCGTTCTGGAAATCTCCATAAGACTGATTCAAGATCGACTAAAATCACAGATTGTAGAAACGAACAGGCATATTTAATTTATTAAAAAATATCGAAACTTATTCTTTCTGTAAGATCAAAATCAAGCATCGATAAACAATGGATTTATTTCATATCGTATTATCTTAAAGCAATACAAGCTGTAACTGACGGTAAATATATTTAAAAAAATAAAAGAACAACTATTTAACATATTTGTAATAGAGTATATATACATTCATAGAATCGGAAAGATTTTGAAGCAATAAACCCGTCAAATCAGCAATAAACGTCGATTCGTGAATCATTGCCATTCTGTCAGTAATTCCTGCTCGTAATCACCGATGTGCATTGACCTCGGAGGTCACCAGTTCGGATAAAAGTAAAGGTGATGCACTGAGCACATGTCGTGCCAATTTTTATAACAATTTCACTACCAAAATTTCCTTTCAGTGGCACATTTGTGTAATTATTATTTCCTTACTTGTCATTCATGCAATGATGTAATATTTTAAAATAAACGAAGCGTGCAGTTACTCACATCAGTTTCCTTCTTTGTATAGCCTCGGTTTCAGCAACCCGATTATCTTCGGCAATCATCGCTCCCATGTTCGTGTATATACGATGCAATGGCGGTTTATACGAAATAATCATTTTACGTATGCTCTCAAACAATATTCTCTCGTTTATTTTGCTGATTTTTTCTTCAGATCTTGGAGGGATTATATTAGTTATATTGATATGTGTTTTGGTGCATAATTCGAGTCTTGAAAAAATACCGTCAGTTACAGCTTGTATTGGTTTAAGTTGTTATCAAAAATTTAAGAAATGGATTAAATCTGCCAAAGCGTGTCCACTACTGTACTCTCATTTTTACTATTTAGGGGTAGTTGATCAAAAATGTAGGTTTTTGATAAATTTTACGACATTTGCTAATCAATTAAGATTATATAATAGCTTACGGACTTCACCTCACATATAGAATCAGTAACTTTGGAACAAGCGATTTGGTTACAAGTACAAATGTATATATATTCAAAGATGATGAAAGGTAGTCGTGGTAGGTTCGTGGCAGTCGAAAATCTACCTTCTTATTAATATAGCAGATCATTCGACTTGTTGTTTGGCTGAAAGGGATAACACGAATGCAGACTCGATTGTTTGTTCAGTAGCAACACCTGCAGAATATAAAAGTTTGTCTTATGAACTTTCTCAAAATTTGTTTTTGCTACCAAAATTTCTTTCAAATATGAATTTCCAAGTTTTGTAATCACTGTTATATGAATCAGGATATATGGTAAAATTCTATACAATATTCATTTCTATACATTCGGATAAAGTTAAATGCCTTTCGGCGATACTCAAGACTCATCAATTGCTTCGGGTATCGGCCGTAGTTTAGGTTTTCTACAGATTAGATGAAACATCGCCTCTCTATAGAAACCAAACCAATATCTCTAACTTAACTTATTATGCCATAGTCACTTTCATTCTCTGCAGGGTATTTTATGACTTCTTCTGTCTTGGTCTCACACTTTTTTTCTGTTGTACTTTAGAGTTTCTTTTTTACATAATAGGCACTTATTAGGGGGGGAGAGAAGAACCGATATTGAACATTGGTTGAGTGAACATCTCTTACATTTAGAAACCCTCTGTTCACTGAACTCGGAGAGACTTTCTTCAGGGCTCAAATTTCGTTTCTAGTAACTAATATTTTGTAAATCATTGGTAACTCCAGCGATAGAAGCCATACAAGTCATCTAGTAAAACAATCTATCTTTATTATTCTTGGGACTTTGTCTTCTAATCTTTTGAAAAATGTCCTCCGTGAAAGATTTTATGTCATTATACTTTATATTCTATTCATAATGTATGATGCATCAATCTATTTTCTTGATTTTGATGGGAGCTTGAAACAGATTACCTTTCCAGGCATAAGATTTAACGAAGTTTTTTTTTTTTTTTTATGAAACATCTTTTATAGTTATCTGAGAATTGAATAGTTGCTCAATTTTACGTACTATGGCAATATATACAATGTATTTATTTTACAAATGTAGAATATAATTCAATAAACTAGATAATTGTTCCATTGCTAATTTAAATTTATTAAAATCATGGTCCCTGAGGGTAGGGTAGGGCCATAATAGGTGATCAAAATTTTACATGCGAATATGTAGGAAAACATCTTTAAAAATCATGTTCTCAAGAACCACTCCGCCAGCTTCCTAATATAGTACAAATTCACGTTTGTTTAAATCATACCCCCCCCCACCCCCTGGGTAGGTTGGAGTTTCATTTGGGAATCAAAGTTTTACATGTGAATATATTGGGGAAATCTATAAGTCTCTTCTTCTCAAGAACCACTGGGTCAGACAAGTTCAAATTTATACGGCAGTTTTCTGATATAGTGCAGATTTAAGTTTATTAGAATCATGGCCCCTGGGTTAGGGTGGGACCACAATAGGGGATCAATTTGCTACATGCGAATATATATAGGGAAAATCTTTATCTCAAGAAACACTCGGTCAGAAAAAAATCAAAGCTAAATGTCAGCTTCCTGATATAGTGCAGATTAAAGTTTATTAAAATCGTGACTCCCGGGAGTAAGTTGGGGTCACAATAGGAAATCAGAGTTTTACATGTTAACATATTGGGAAAATCTTTAAATATGGATCAAGGTGACTCAGGTAAGTAATCTGGCCCTTGGGCCTCTTGTTTCACATCTCATCCCATGTATTGACAAGGTCGATTTTTCTCTTATATAAAGATAAAAGTGTTCTCAAATGATGAAATAATCACAAAATCAATATTCTTATGTGACAATTCAAGGCACGAAATACTCTCATCAGTAGCCATGCACAGTCAGCTACATTGTAAAACAAAAAGCTATATATAATTTCAAAATATGCTACTCGAAGTATTTGTACGTTGAAGTTTTCAGGAAAACGTTAAACATGTTACAGGTGTTTTACCTACTCATTTGTATACCTCTGGTAACACTTTCTAAATCTGATTGTCCGTGTAAGAATGAAATCAGAAACTACAACATCTGTATGAAGTCTGCTAACTCATGTGGTCTTCACCTCAGCGAATTTGAAGAGTGTGTAAAGGACAGATTCACTTCCATGGAGACCGAAATTAAAACTTTGAAAGGCTCCATTCCAAATGGTTCGGGTTTGTTTAATCAGTATAGGTGTACAATTGAAAAAAAAGGGTTTATCCATGCTCTTTGATTTGATTTTATGAACTTCCCAAAGCAATATAATGTATCCATATGATTTTATTTCATGAAGTTCCAAAAGTAATAGAATAATAGAAAGTTTAATTTTCTAGAGGCACCCAGTTGAAATAAGCGTTCAGTTCTCAGATATTTTAACTTGCTAGTAAATTTGTCTTTGTGTTGTAATTCATATTGTTTAAACATACAGGTACAAAGCATGTTTCCTTCATGGCTTATTCATCCTCAACGCTAAAATTGACGCCTGGGAATTTCCTTAAATTTGGAAGAGTTACAACCAATAAAGGGAATGGATATGACAGTGCGACTGGTGTGTTTACCGCCCCTGTAGCAGGAACCTACTCCTTTACTCTTACCATTGGTTTGCCTACACCCTCAAGCTCCTCGGACTATTTGAGGTTAATTATAATGTATAACAATAAGGAAGTTGGGAGGGTGTGGGCTGGATGGGGTGGGCTGTGGATCAAGACCACCGAAAATGTTTTTGTTGATATGAAGAAAGGAGAGAAAGTACTCATTAAGGTGCTTACATGGCCGAAAGAATATCCGTATATCGCAGGTGGGACGGGTTCCAATTTCAACGGATTCTTAATACAATGAAGGAAAACATTTATATAATGATTCTGAGAAGAAAATTCATAAATGAATATCTAGAAATCATGAGTTTGTTTTTAATCACCTGATTTATCTCCAACAAAAGAGTCAAATATGTCTGAGTAATCCTCATCAATATTTTTCCTATTACGGTCATAACCTTTGAAATATATGCTTTGTTAAAGCACTGCCATCGCATTGTGTTCACATGACCTAAACAAGATCAGTGTACCTGTTGTCACTTAAGCGTTAATACAATGAAGAAAATGTGTTCATGCATCCGGAAAAAAATAATGGTCTCTCGAGAACAGGAATACTCTTTCATGTCACTGAATTAGTACAGAGATCTTAATTGTCTTATCTAAACAATTAAATGCTTTCTTTGTTGTTTCATTGGGTGATGAATGTACCAGCAAGCATTGCAAAAAAAAAAAAAATATATAACCCGCGTAATTTTTTTCTACAATGATTATATTCTTCATCATTCGATGAAACAACAAAGAAAGACATTCTATTGTTTATATTTATTTTTTTCTACATTTCTGAAAGATATAAACTAAATTTAAGTACTACAATATCATATGATTGACCCATTCGTCACATTATAAGGAACAGCCAATGCAACCTTTGATCTTGATAGCGCTCCATACTTGGTAATAATTACGCAGAAAGGTGGAACTAAAAAATCCGGGTCGAACTGGTTTGCAAGAAACATGTATTCAATGTCGCAGATGAAAGCAATGACAATTTCAAAAGACATATAAGAGAACAGAATCAGTGAATGTTTATTATTACTGTATAACCTTCCATGATTCTTGATAATGAAAAAAGTCAAGAAAATAATTATCAATCTCCTAAATACTGTAAAGAATTAAAAAAAAAACCCAAAAAACAGGAACAAGGAAAGCATATAGACCCTTTGGATACACCAGACCTGGGATCCGGTGCAGAGAAGGAATAAGCATCCCCTGTTGAGGATTAAACATCACCTAATGCTCAAAGAGATTTACAATTATCTTAAAGGTCAAGTGTAATAAAAATAGATTTGAAAATAAAGTTTATAATTCATTAAAACCCGTTTTGAAAAGTTTATTGATGTGTTTATTTTTTTTTTTTAAATCCAGGTAAATGCGCAAAATCCCTATTCCAAAATCGTTGTTTATAGAAACGAATGAAGGGATTGTCACCCTTTCTTATGACGTCATCTGAGACAATTGTAGTTGTTTACGCCTGTATATCATCGTTTTAATTTCTGTGAGAAATTGCCAGTTTTAGCAACACCGTGGATAGTGACGATGAAATACCATAGATACACTTGAGTTTAGGGATTTAACCTTTATAAAATTGTACCTACACCCGTTTACACCATCAGATAGTAATATTTATATGATATATACATTTATATGTTCGACAAATATCTCATTGGAATCTCATTTAGAAATTATTTACCGGGCCAGTCCATAGAAAATTGGGAATACTATTGGGAAAAAATGTTCTATCAAAAAATAACCTTTGTATTTTACACAACCGAGGCTAATCAAAATCAGACTTCATAGATACTCGCCGTATACTCTAATGTAGCGATTGTGAGCGTACTTAACTAGATTGACTCTCACGTTTGTATTTTTTTTTTATTATGGGATTTATTTGTATGAGATTGATCAGATTCAAATTATAATGAGTTTAGCTAGATATATATTTAACTGGAAAATGCCTTTTTGAAAAAAGAACAACAAAAGACAAAAGAAAAAAAAAACTTATTGTGCACAACGTTATTTATATCCCCCCCCCCTTTAAAAAAACCCATTTACATGTAGATAAAATATCATAAAATGTAAATTAGGCCTATTAGTACATGTAATTTCTTCACAACACACGTCAAATGCGAAATTGGTATATTACGGCACAAAGTTAACGAATTGTAGCATTTTGAGGTGTGAAATTTTGCCTTAATGATTCATGATATATATATGTAGCACATTAGGAATGTAGCATATTAGGAAAGGGAAAAAACTTGTACTTGTTTTCATAATGAACTTTAAAAAAGAAAAAGCTTTGGAAATTGGACTGACCTCTCAATAACTAAGGTTTTATCAAAATGGGTTTTTAAAATTAAATTCATTTCCATATACTATATTTTATTTTATATATATATATAGTGAAGAAATGAAATGATGACGATGAGTCCCTTATAAATATAGTATGAGTACGACAATATTCGAAAGAATTTCATTTAATAAAAGAAATAAAATCAATTCGAACTAGGTAATGGGTGACATTAATTTTTATGTGCAATCGCAAACCCATTGAATACAATGTCGCATTATAGCATTCAGTGGTGGATGTAGAGAGGGGTGGATTGCATCCACCCTTAATTTGGGTTGAACTTTTTATATAATTAAAATACATCCCTCCACTTGTTTTGTAGGATGTCCTGTTAATCATCACTTTGCACTTTGTTTGGAGTTAAAGAGGATTATGGGAACCTGATCCTCGTTAATTAAAGTGTCACTCACTGATCCTCGTGGCTTGTCACAAATCTCAGTGTCTCTTTTCAGTTTCAGTATCCAAATTCTTCGAAATTTAGTATCTTTTGGGAAAAGAAATATACTTAATCCCTGTCCCGATTTCACACTGCAGTTCAAAGCAGCGCATATTGTACCATAAACACAGGACTTTGCTATGTAAACACTATAAAACCCTATCAATGCAGTAGAAAGTTGTCTCAGATGACGTCATAAGCTACGAGCGATAACTCACGTCACAACACATTTATCGATCGCTCAGGTAAAAGTTTGATAGCGCCGTGTAATTCACGCCAAGTGATTTTTATCAAAATTGCCATGGAAATTAATCCATAAGTGTACGACAGACATTTTTCTGTATAAAACTCAAGTTTTAGGAAAATCACCGTACTTGACCTTTAAAAACTGATATTTATATTCTTAAATATATTTATCAAACTGTCTTCCATCGATAAGTATTTCATCATAAATCTTATGATCCTGAACAAGTTAGTGAAGAAGAGAATTGTTGGAATAAATCGTATTGAAATCTACATGAACATCCTCAGGTACCTGTCATTTCATCTAAATCAGAACCAATAATCTGACATGGACCTGAGTTTTTGTTCATTGGATTCCGACAATGTGTGGGTTTAATATTTCGTCAGCTTGTAGAGTATTCCGGTTGTCCAAGATGGAAACTCTCGCTTTGATTTTCAAGAACATCGGAGATTCGTACAAGCGACCCTCAATATACACCCCCCCCCTCCCCACCCACTCATTGATCATTCGGTGGGGCGGGGACCAGACTAGCCAATTTCTATCCAGAGTTGTCGCTCCTTGTTCTCACATACCCCTCTGTCAACGTCTCAAGGGTTTTACAAGATTCTTGTAAAATGGCACGTATGCTCAAATAAGTATGGTTTCGACTCCAGTTACAAAAATATACTTAAATAAATACTGAGCAGATGTCAAGTCTTTTTGTGCCACAAAAGCGCGGATATTGGGTTATTCTATTGGACTAGGCCTATACATAGGTGCATGACGAATGCATAGAAATGGGCAAAAAACTACAAATAGTTGCTTGTCCTACATGTACATTTTCCCAATATTATATAAAGTAGTTTTTAGTTTTATTAGCCGGAAAAAGTGGGTTTACATGTGGAATAACATTACTTATTTTGAGACGTTGACGGAGAAACGAGAACTCTGGGTAGAGGTTACCAGACTACCTTCAATCGTACTATTCCAGCTCCATTTGTAGGAATTATCATTGTTGTTTTCTTTAGTATTTAGTTGTTGGTTCTTTTCCCTTAAAGGTTCAATAGACTTGGCTACTTCTAAGGACACCAGTTGAGTTCAATCGGAACACCTCACCCTTTACTACGATGCTTTATACGTAGTAAAGGGCGAGAGGTTCCGGTTGTAGTTATGTCGTCATGCAGCCATTGTTGCATGAAGCCATTTAGATTTACAGGGACAACCCGGCGTCTGGTTGAACGAGACTACGGTTATCGATACTACCCATAGTTCTCTGCGTCTCCGCACGCGCGTGCAAGCGAACTCTAGCGGAAGTTACTTGATGAGAAGCATGATAGTGCTAAAATATGCGGGAGAACTGTATTGATTTCTGTGGATTATACACATTCCATATTTGTTTGCCATTCATTTACTGAACATCTTGAAATACCTCTTCGATATGTATATTCATTTTCTACAACAACAACAAAAAAAAACAAAAAACAAAAAAACATCCGGTAGTGAATAAAGGCATCAGAATCAAGTTACTTGAGACAATCTGATTAAAAACCAGATCTTTTATTTGCTCCAATATTCTGATGTCGCTACTTTGTTTTTGCAACATCAGAATGTCGGAGCGAATCAAAGATGTGGCCATTTTCACAAAACATCTTGCGCCTAAGATGAAAATTTTGTTTCTACCTTATACTCAACTGAGTGCAACTATGCCCCAAGTAAGAATGCCATTTTTATCACCCATGTATATACTCAGCTAACTCATTCAGAAATATTTGATAGAAGAATTATGAAAGAATTACAGTATTTTAAAATTTCATTTGGCATTAATTTCACTTTTGGTAATCGTACTTATACTCCAAATGCCCTTTCAAAAGATGAAATTCTTCAAAACCAAACTTCAGTTTTAGACATCCCAGTCAATGGGTCGAATGAATATGAGTTACCGTACCTATACTGGATTCCTAAACTACATAAAAACCCTTACAAAGATACATTGCTGGATGCAGCAAGTGCTCTATCAAGCCCCTATCTTTGCTCCTCACGAAAATATTAACAGTTGTGGAGAAACTTCAAACTTACTGTGCGACTACATATGCCAGAAGTGGTGTTAATCAAATGTGGATTCTAAAAATTTCTAAAGAACTTTTAGTAAACTTGAAATTGCAAAACTTTTCCCAAATCAATAACATCAGAACCCATGACAATTCAACACTTTACACGACCATACCTCACGATAAATTATAGACTAGACTTTTTGATATCATAGACAGTTACTTCTTGAACAAAAATGGAAAACGGAAATATTCAAATCTAGTGATCAGTCATTCAAAAAATTACATTCTTAAACACCACTCTGATCCCACGCTCTGAGGTTGAAATAAAAAATATGCTAGAGTTCATCATTGACAATATCTTCGTGGTCTTTGGTGATCAGGGCTTCCAACAGTCTGTTGGAATTCCAATGGGCACGAATTGTGCTCCTTTTTTAGCTGACCTGTTTCTATATTCATAAGATTCAGAAGCAGAATTTATTCAGAAATTTCTACGTGAGAAGAAAACATCTTGCTGTGGCCTTCAATTCGATATTTAGATATATCGACGATGTTTTGTCTATTAACAATATTAACGTATACCTGATCAGGATATAGGGCTCACGGCGGGTATGTCCGGTCGACAGGGGATGCTTACTTTTCCTAGGTACCTGATCCTACCTCTGGTGTGTCCATGGGTCCATGTTTGCCCAACTACCTATTTTGTATTACTTAAAGGAGTTATGAGATTGATCACTGTTCTTTATCTTCACCTTTCATCTTAAATCGCAAGTTTTTGTTGTTTTTTTGTGCCTGAAAAGGGCTGCTGGTTTTAATGAGATTGTGATTGGAGTGTAGGTTTTAATGAGATTGTGACTGGCGTGTAGGTTTTAATGAGGTTGTGACTGGAGATGACATGCGATGACTCTGAACCCCCTCTCTCTCTGTCCACACTGCATGTATTCATTGAAATAAAAATGAAATCGTAATTAGACAGTGGATGACAGCGCTTGGTCACTGCATTTATTGCTGCATTTGACATTTCCAACACACATTGAACAGCATTTCAAGACAGCAAACATTGCTTTGTTATTGTGAAATAAACATAATTTGTGCGACCTTGTATCAATGGTCCTTGTATGATGAATCATCATACATGTACAGGGTGTTATACAAAACTGGTCGATGGATTTCCACGCAACTCCCCCTCCCCTTCATATGAGACAAATAAAATTGAATTCTTAAACCATGGGGCAATAAAGACATTAGTAAAAGGAGTTGAGATGCACTCCCCCCCCCCCTCTCTTTCTTTAAGGCACTTAATTTACATGTCATACAGTGTATATCTCATATCATGAGGTTGTTTAAAAAAATCATTGGTCACAAAAATCTGCTCTACGTAAAATTCAGTGATTAGAAAACAGGGCTACACTAGAAGAAATACTTGTTCTGAGCAATAAGAAACCTTATAATGAAAAAAAGAAACACTTCACATACATATATGCCCTCGCACATCTTAGCTAACAAAATGAGGGAAAAAAAGCACTTCACATACATATGCCCTTGCACATCTTAGCTAACAAAATGAGAAAAAAAGCACTTCACATACATATGCCCTCGCACATCTTAGCTAACAAAATGAGGGAAAAAAAGCACTTCACATACATATGCCCTCGCACGTCTTAGCTTACAACAATGAAAGACAAACTGGGACAAAATCAAGTCAGAGATTTTTCCGAATCCACAAAATAACTTAAACCATTTGAAAATCCAAAGATATTAAATAAAGAGAAATAACGATATACATTTAACAGACAGTTCATGTGGAAAAATTCAGAATTTGACAATTTGCAGCAAAGAAAATTCTTATGGACATAAGTACTTTAGTTATATATAAGAAATTCAAATCAGAAAAGAAAATCTTTTGCACTAAGTAAAATTTAAAAAAAATTAAAATGACAGAAATGAGATATTTGTAATTTTTTTTGTAAATCTGTATCATCAGATTACCATGTGATTCTCTAAGCCCATCATCAGACAGTGACAGAATTCCCAAAGCCTATCATTAAATAGACAAGAGATTCCCAGTTTATCTACAATTAACATCTAAAAATGATTTCTTAATTAAACAGAGCTTAAACAATTACATAATTAAATTTCACAACCCAGTATTTGAAGACAAGAACTGTCTTCATAAACAAATCACAATATATATATATATTTATATATATATATATATATATATATATATATATATATGCAAAATATGTAATAAATATTTTCAAAAATTTGTCCAAGAGCATTTATATAAATATCACAAATAATTGTTCACATATTCCACAAAAAAAAAAAAAAAATAATTATGCATGAACACAATGAAAGTAAAAGGAATGTTAGATCAAACAACCAAAAAAAATATCGATAATAAATACAAGTGTATTCATAAAACACAATAACATGGGCTCCAGTGACTCTACTGGATCCACCACCCTAATTATTGGATCATCACCTGACAGAGCACAAGTTTCAAAATTGTTGTATATTACATGTAAATACAAATTGTATGTAGTGTGAAATCTTTATCCTAAAACATACTGAAGCATTAGTTAAATGTAAATGTATCTCCTATTGTATAAAATGTTGATACACTCAATTAATATCAGAAATAACATTTGAGATCCATATCTTCACATGCAATAGATTTACAATGGTGTAAAGGATCAGTGTAATTGATACATAACATATCACACTCCCCTCTCTCATCCTAAAAAAAAAACGGGAACAAAATATAATAAATGACATTAACAATTAACAAGTTGTTCTATTGGCTTGTAGAAAAATGTTAAGCACAAACCAAAGGTCTGTATACTCGAGACTAGATCTCAACACATTGTACTAAGGCCAAGAAAAATCAATCAATAGTTTCTCAGGCCCCACTGCATCTGTTGAAAAGGAATCGCATGGAATCTTTATTCAATTTATGTGTAACTAAAGATATCTAATTTGTAAAACTTTCAAAAGGTTTTGATAAAGTTTTAAGTATCGTTTAGATCAAATAATTATTGAATGCATACTCATCTATGTGCAAGTGTTTAAGAATAATAGTATACACTTAATAGTAAGTAATGTGAAACTATTTTTCTATAAAAATAAAACTTCCATTGCTTATAATGTATATGAATATGTACATGAGAGAAAAAAAAGGTAACTCATTCTACAGCTGAGATAAACAAGGAAAGATAACTCATACTACAGCCAAGTAAAAAAAAAATATACCTGCCTGTCTCATTAAAATTTGAAAATTTTGGCCCGAGAAACTATTAATTAATTTTAATTTGGCCTAATAAACACAAAATTATTCATAATAGAAATAATGCTGTTCTAACAGCTTCTAGAAAATAATAATTGGACTTTGGATGAAATCGATTTCGGCAGTTTGCTTATTTGGAAAAATATAAACAGGCAAAATCTCAGATAACAAAATCTGGTCCAACGGAATGCATGCTGTGATCACAGACAATATGGAAAGATAATCCGATTTTCACCAAACTTGGCACTTTGTTTGAGGATTCATTGGAGTATTAGGTGCACACTGGAATGCCCGTGCAAAATCTCCTGAGTTTGATACCACGCCTATTGTCCTGTACGAAAATAAGGTACATTTGTTTAGTTCATCATCAGATATACATGTAGGCCTGGTACAGTATCCACAGTGTTAGAATTTATAGAATAAACATCTCAACAAAAGTTAACCAAAGTTTACTAAAACAAACTGTAGACAATTCAAAATGAAATATACATGTAGGTCGGAGAATTGCCAGCCACCTCACGATACGTATCAGGATACGGTTGGCGATACAACACGTATCACGATACAGTCGTCCATAATGGAATAAACTGACAATCTTTACATGTTGTTGTGGTATTTACTTCCACAGTATTAGAATTTATTGAATAAACATCTCAACAACAGTCTACTAAAGTTTATTAAACAAACTGTACACAATTCAAATTTAAATTGATAAAATTGATTAGGACAAAAGGTTCTACCTCGTTTTCTGTCATTTTTAAATGTTAACATTTGCTAGGTTGTACGTAGATTTTCATAGTAAATAAGTCAATCAAAATTAACTCGTACCGTATCGCAATATATACCTGACAATACGATACATGTATCGTGAGCCCTTACAATTAATACAATCGATGTATCGTTATGATATGATGTATGTGTTTATTTTTCCCCCAGTGATATCGTGTGTGTATTTTATGTATATATTTAATATTATGTTATCTATTTTTCTATTCTCTCATTTATCTGTCTGTCAATATGTTTTATACAGGACCACAATGTAAACTAGTCATTTGTACTAATTGTGCTATCCTGTCTAAATAAAAGAATTTATTATTATTATCATTATTATCGTTAAACCTCTTTATACATGTACCTCTGCCTTCATCTTTAAGTTAGGTGACCTCCAGTTAATGTATGATTGAAAGTATTTTAATAATTCTAATGTGATAAGACAGAATGGGTCTGAATGCATTTTAAGAACAGGGTTAATATTTGTACAGATCAGTGAACCACAAGAAAACATGCAGTCTTCGTCACAACTTGAATATTCTGTAGAACTTCAAAGAGTTACCTCCCTCTTAGGACAACTTTGTATTCTTGCCAGTGAAATGAAATTCTCGTTTCAAATCTTATCTTTTCTATATTGATTCATCTGACTTTAATAAATTTATCAAATACAAAGCTTATAGCTGTTTTGTGAAGCAACTAATTCCCTGTTTGCTCAATAGAACAGGTTGATCTTTGCTAATATAGAAATTTGAGAACATTTTCAAAATATCTCGGAACAGAATGCTATATAGTTTACTGTACCTATTGATTCTTACCTGAATTTGCCTATCGTGTGTTCGTCTGTCAGAATGGCCTGCATTGTGTATTGTGGAGTGTAATATGAGCACCATAACTACAAACATGTCAATATCAATTTGTTACATCAATCAATTTACATGTCACACAATTCAATAAAAAACACCAGTATTAAACAAACACTTTACAAAATTTGTAAATTTGTAATCATTTAATGATCTTTAACTTTATAAAGAGAACAGAGTTCTAAATACACTTCTGCTGCTTGTTATAATAACGGTTCCAATCCCTACCTGACCAAATCCCACAAAGAACAGCTGTTCCTGGGTCAAGGACAGTCCTGGAAGGTCCTTGACCTCCGTTGACCCTTGTGACCTTTCCCAGTGTTTGTAGGCGTTGTATGCTGTTTTTAGACCTCCATTGTCAGCAATGTTTTCTCCAAGAACACGTTCTCCTTTCAACTAAAAGTGCACAATGACAAACACTATAGTACAGATCTTTGTGTATACCACATCAAATACACATAATTATACAATGTTGTTCTAAAGATCATGAATCAGTTGGGAGTCATGATACATATGTAAGACTCTAACGTACGATGGTCACACCAAAGTGCGATGGTCTGTGCCAAAGTGCGATGGTTTATTAACGTTATCAGTGATTTTTCTACATTTTTTGCAAGGGTCCTGTGGCTTTCGAATTGGGAAAAGTTGTCGACATTTCAGTAAAAATGGGAAAAATCAATTTGATCGTAAATAAGTTTTAAAATCATATCAAACATTATATTATCTTTATTTTACACACCTAATTTTCTTCAAACTTCTAAAATTTTCAACTATTTTATCCAAATCATCATTCCCATAACTAAATTGGGGAAAAATAAACAATGTTTAGGAGGGGAAAGGGCCGAAATTCGGACCCAAAATGGGCCTTAAAAAATCACTGGTTACGGACGCCAAAGTGCGATGATGCAGGGTTCAGTCACTGTTGTGATGTCACATCTTTGTGATGTCATTCTTAACATCTTTTAAAATAAAACGAAGGTTCTTTCTGCTGCAGTGATGACATCATCTTCTTCAGGATGTATTGGAGGAAGGTACGGGCGATTAAGATTGATATGGATGACAGCAACGGGAATGTTTACACTGTTCGGGATTGTGAGAATGGCAATGTGCATTTGTTATCGACCTATCTACTTCACCTAAACATTCATTAATCCATGATCATTCATTACTTGTGAAGTACACGTAATAAATTCCCGGGGATATGCTATAATACAAAACATTCTATACAATTTCGCGTTGGAAAAATTTGTGTTTAACAACACAACAACAAAATAAGTTCTTATCCTTATGTTTAGTGCATGGATTTTGCACTGATATTTTGGTGAAACAACACATGGATAGTACAGTCTGTACCAAAACAGTGTCGTTTACAAACTAACGGACTTCGACGTGTCACTCCATCGCACTTTGGCGCATTAGTATGCACCATCGGACTTTGTCGTGTCGACACCCTCGCATTATGACGCATTCGTTTCACACCATCACACTTTGGCGTGACAGACCATCGCACTTAGGCGCACGAGTGTGGACTATCGCACTTTGGCGTCTCACACCATCGAGATTTGGCGTGACCATCGCACTTTAGAGTCCTACATATATACTACTGATATAGTAATGAGAGGACTAAGAGAGGGATAGACAGACAGAGGGATAGACTATTTACACCTGAGCGGAATATTTACACCTGAGCGGACTATTTACACTTGAGCAGACTATTTACACCTGAGCAGACTATTTACACCTGAGTGGACTATTTACACTTGAGCGGACTTACGTGAGTATTTTCTGCGATGTATGAGGAGTACTGTTTGACCATGCATGACGTCGCCTTCTTGAAGCTGGATGCTGATTGGTTGCTCCACCAGTTATTCAGATTTCCATATCTATCATAATGGCGACCTGTAAGAAGAATATAGGAAAGTCTGAAGAAAATGGCATCACATAATAGAACAACCAATCACAATTAAGATTATATGCATGAATACTTCTTGACCTTTGACTCCAAAATTTATCAATATCAATCACTTGAGAGTTAGATCTGGAATAAAGGTTTTCACAACTCTGTTCTAATAATGATCAGTTTTCAAATCAAGGCAAATAAGTTGATGATAAAGGGGTTTTGAGTTTCGTTTCAAATCCACATTTTGCAGTCTGTGGTCGTTATAATGACTTTGTTTGTTATGCCATTCTTTACACACTAATTTTGTCTAAAGATTTCTACGTTTACCCAATCAATATCTAGGGCTCTAGGCAGGGGTGACCGTTCTGTAAGGGACAGGCCAACTCCTCAGAACCACCTGATTACAACTCTGGTGCATACAAGAGTTCATGTTTGCCCTACTCTAAATTTTGCATTCTTCATACTATTAGAAAATGATATTGATCACTGTTTGTAACTGTCACTTTTTCATTGTTACATTTAAAGGTGTATTGACCTTCGACCTTTTGACCCAATTTCTCATAAACAGCTAAAATATATCTTTACCTTTGTTATCAAACCCATGTGTCATTTCATGGCCTATAATCATCCCTGTAGTACCAAAGTTGAAGGACCTGTTTTAAAAAAAACCCAACAAAATGAAATGCACCTGATGTTTTGTGGTATCAAGTTTTTATCCAATACTTGTAACACTGTATCAGAGGAAGTGATGGGAAATTGCAGTTTCAAGTTCATCAATGAAAACAATTTTTAATGACTTGCAAATTGTTTGTCAGAAAAATTAATTTTATAGCTTTCCTCTTTCCCTTGAAACGGCCAAACACTAATCATAAATTGGACCAAGCATAGCTTACATAGGAAATGTGGCTGTGAAGAACGGACGCTGGAGAATGCCCGCTGGGAAGACAATCTGGTTATAGGCCTGGGAATAATATGCGTTCGTCACCACCGGCATCATGTGCCACCTGTAAAGAAAGACAACTCTGTCAGAGAAAACAGCACCTCACTAAATCATTTCTACATCAGTATATGGTTTCTTTCTGTGTGTCAAACAAAAGAGGAATAAAGTTGTAGCAGATACAATATATACTGTGCTACAAACATGTTTATAACACGTTTTTGGTTTGCACGGATTGTAACTGGTGATGAAATATCAACCGTTCAGGGGGTATCAACATTGAATGTGTACGCATACTCGGTCCCTATAACACTCTGTAATCCTGATATTTAAGATTTCTCTATGATATTATTTAATCATATATCAATAATCCTGACATATCAACATCCCTCATCATTCTAGCACCTAAAACTGTCTAAACATTAGCACTTAAACTTCTTCCATCATTCTAGCACCTAAACTTCTTCCATCATTCTAGCACCTAAACTTCCTATACACTAGCACCTAAACTTCTTCCATCATTCTAGCACCTAAAACTGTCTAGACACTAGCACCTAAACTTTTTCATCATTTCAGCATCTCAATGTCTTGATTATCACTTCAACCTCTTCATCATTCTAAACCCTTAATCTATCATCCTAACCCCTTAATCTCTCGATAATCCCAACACCTTAATCTCTCGATAATCCTAACACCTTAACTTTTCCTTTATCCTAAATCCTAAACTGATGCAAATTATTGGGTTTTCTCCCCTCAGAAATTCGATAATAGTGCTTTTTTTCTTTCTTTCATTTTCAGTCTGATTTGATCTTTCTCTATTTGAATTAAGAAAATCAGAAATGAACAAAACACACATACTCCCGTCTGTCGGGAATGGTTCCCAACTTGTTCAGGTTTCTCTCCACGGAGTGTCGAAGGCTGTGTAGATGACTCTGGAAGAATTCTCCCTCTAAAAGCGTCACCTGCCAATAAAAACATTCAGTACATTTTCAACAGTGAAAATACTGACATTTATCCATTGAATAAGAATTGATCACAGTGTGAAAGTAATAACCAGAACTACATGCCACAATATTCATCCACAATATTCATCCACAATGTAAAGGTCACCTTCATTTTACGTTACATATGTTTCATTTTTTATGTTTTTTATTTGAATACCCAAAACAGAATTGAATTAAAGTTGTGTTATTGTTCAAATGTATTGATTTATATATATTTAGCATATTTCTTAAGGTACTATATTTTCTCCACAATATTGTTTTGAACATCAACATACAACGAAAATACAGCTAAAAGCGCTTAAAAACCTGGAAAAGGAGCAGTCACTACATAAGTTTATGTCTTAGGTTTGACACGGCACGAGTGGGACTCGACCTCACAATAGTAACACATCGATACTCTAAACCACCAGGCCACCACAACCGGCTTAAGTTGAGCACAAAATATAATCAGTTGCATTTCTCATTATAATTCAACAATTTAATCACAAATTTCGAGATAATTTTATCATGACTTTCAGGAAAACCTTTCGTCCCTGATTTCTGGATCATTTGTGCTGTGCTAAAGCAGTCCTCACATTTTCATAGTATTTGTCCAGTTCTGTGGTGTTCAGGATCCAGTCCGGATATCCGATCATCTGGACGATCTTGCGAACTTTCTCCGTAGCAATCTGTCGGGTTTTCTCATCCATCCACGATACCATTGGCATTCCCAGAATAAATGCCTCCTCAATCTCCTTTACTATATTTAGGACCTAGAAAAAAAATATCATATTTTTATCAAGTCATTTCAATGTACTGTTACATTTATATGTAAGAATAAATACATTTTGGTGCAAAACTGTCAAAAGATCACTCATCTTAGGCCTCAAAATAGCAACTCAAATGGTTGAAATTTTGACTTAAAATTGTCTCTAGTGACCAAAAATAAAGGGACGATAGCCATTTGGTGACCTGGGATTTTTCTTGTCTGATTCACATAAATGAACAAATTGTTTGAAGTATGAGCTAATGCTTGTACAAAGTCTGAATCGCGAGAGTTTGTAGAAAGCATTTGGTTATAACATCTTATTCTGTTTACTTTAAGCGCTTAAATAATTCAGATTAAATAAATGTACGATGGCCGCGAAAAAAGAAAACATCTTAGTTGGTAAACCGAGGGCTATTAACGAATCGGAAACATGACGAATTTTAAACGCAGCACGAGGAATAACATACAGTCAAAGATTCGTGGATGAAATCATATTCATGGTTTCAATTTGAAAAGGAAACGGTGTCCATGTACTTCGTGCATTGTAATGCCTATCCTATGATTGCAGGCAAGACGGAATTAAAATTGGATCCAGAAACGTTGAAACTTCATATCGGTTAAATTCTTTTTAAAAAGTTGAGTTATCAAAATATGGCCATTGAAATTAGCGATTAACTGGCCACTTATTAGAATAAAAGTTATTTTGAGCCCTGCATTTGAATCATGTAGGGTCAACAGTTTCTTTTAAACAGACCATTTTAAAAGACTGCAATCTGCTAACCCTCTGGACAGATGTTGAAGGAGGAGGAGGCAGGGTGTGGGGCGCGGGGGGGGGGGGGGGGGGGGGGATTGTTATAAATTCCTCTCTCATAAGAACAAATGTGATGACTTTTATTTGTGACAATATGATTATGTATTTCATAATTCGTAAAGCTGAAATCAGTTTTCAAATGTGAATCACATGACATGGATGGACAGAAGCTTCATATAAAAGACCTTGATTGAAGACTGGGCTTCAGCATCGTTATAAATTCCTCTCTCATAAGAACAAATGTGATGACTTTTATTTGTGACAATATGATTATGTATTTCATAATTCGTAAAGCTGAAATCAGTTTTCAAATGTGAATCACATGACATGGATGGACAGAAGCTTCATATAAAAGACCTTGATTGAAGACTGGGCTTCAGCATCGTTTTAAATGCCTATCAAACTCGACAGACTCAGCGTGGTCATTAGTCAGAATAAGCATTTATGGATTACCTACCTTGGATTTGCTCTCTTTGGCAAAATACTCCTGAACGTAGAGGGCGCTAGAAGCAAATCCAAACGCTCCGTTGACTTTGTTGATACACCTCCGCCACCGAGGATCAAGGCCCTTAATCCCGCTCTCCACCTTACTCAGCAGGAGACTGGCCTCTATGAAACTCGCCGGGAAATAGCCCACCTGCGAGTTTACTGCATTCCACACGATGTAGTTAGCGAGAGTGCTGGCAAAGAAAAGTTTTCAAAATTTAAAATGAAATACTGTAAAAATTTATTTGTAGTGGTGGTAGGGACATGGAATTTAAATTCAAATACTGTAAAAGTTTATTTGTAGTGGTGGTATGGACATGAATTCAAATACTGTAAAAGTTTATTTGTTGTGGTGGTATGGACATGAATTTAAATACTGTAAAAGTTTATTTGTAGTGGTGGTATGGATAGGAAATTTGTTGGGGTTGTTTTGGTGAGAGTTGTTGTTTAGTGTTGTTTTCACAGCATTACCTCTTTGTTGATTTAGTGGAATGTTAGAAGTGGTCCTCTTTGTTGATTTAGTGAGATGTTCTCGCAATATTACCTTTTCGTTGTTTTACTGAGGACCCCTCCTAGATGTCAGAAGTAGTTATGGTATGGACATGAAATTTTTGGATGTTTTGGTGAGTTGCTGTTTAGTGTTGTTTTTACAGTATTACCTTTTCGTTGTTTTAGTGAGGACCCCTCCTAGATGTCGGAAGTAGTTCGGGGTATAAACGAGTACAGAGATATCACCAAGGTCTCTCCCAAACAGAGTCTTCAGGTAACGAGAAATGTCCAACTGGAAAAAGAAAAGTCAGCTCATTTAGTGTTTGTTAGATTTTCCTGGACTTTCTTCGATGAGTGGGTTCATGGTTTTTGAAATTACATCTCCTTACTGCAATGGGAGGAAGTATTGGGTGATTAAAAATCTTAATCACCAATGAAAATTTCAAATATAAAGGGTACTAAGAATTTTCTTGCCAAAATGCCCCCCCCCCCCCCCCCCCCCCCCACCCCACCCTCCCCCCTCCCCGACTAATATCAAGCATCTCCGTCTTGAGTTTAACCTCAGATGAACCAATAAGTTATTACTACAGTTGAACTCTGTTATCTCAACGCGAATACCCTGATATGTTGAAGTGAGTTGGAAGGGGTATCCTTTCTACATATATATTATAAACCTAAATATCTCAAACCCTCGGATATCTCGAAGTTCTTTCTTGGCCATATCCAGGTCACGATAACGAGGTTTGACTGTAAATAAAAAAAGACGACCATATATAAACACAGACTTACAGACGACCCGATCAGCTTCTGGAATTCTGAGACCGCCATTTTGTGGTAAGTTTGGCTGGATTTAGCAACTCTTCCTGCGGAACATGAATCTACAAAAAAAAAAATGGTTCAACTCAATAGAAAAAATATTCACTGAACATCATACACAAGCCAAAGACCACAGTCTAAGACCGAAATCTAAATACAGCATTCAACAGGACAATATAGATATTCTAAATATAGCATTCAACAGGACAATATAGATATTTTAGATACGAGGAATACTTGTTTTGTTTGTACCAAGGGTTTAATTTGCATACTTTAGGTTCCTTAGTTTACACGAGTAATTAATATGGCGAAATCACTTGTATACGCCAAATCGCATAAACATGAATTTGCGTGTCATCTGTTAATCATGTATTTTAGCAATCTCTCTCTCTCTCTCTCTCTCTCTCCACACACACTATTATTCTACAATTTCTGTAAAGTTAATGACTAATCCGGGACTTACATGTGCTAACTGGGTCTCCAGATCGTAGATATCAGAAATCCCTGCCCTTACGGTGGAGTTGTCTCCCCTAACAACTCCCCAAGCTGAGCACCAAACTCCAGGAGTCAGTTTTTATGCTTTGGTAATTTGAGTGGTTGGTGAAATATTCTTCTCTGGAGGCCAAGGATAAACCACTCTGACTAAACTGTAAAGATGCATATGTATGTACAAAAGTTTTATTTTTTGCTTAAAATTAAAAAAAAACAACCTGTAATTATCAAATGATTATTGGTATTGACAGTGATGTTCATTATGATGCAGGGCCGTCAATCTCTTAGAATTGGGTCCGATAAACGGACCCTTCCCAATTGGGAAAATAAACCAAAATTCCCAATTTACTTATCTAGAAATTCCCAATATCACAAACTTTTACACTGTGTGTATAAAAAATATTATATCATGTTAGTTTCATTTTTACATATGACTTCTCGTGCATTTTCAACAAGGCCCAAAATGTAAAATTTCCCAATTTGACCCAAAACATCGATAATTTTCCCAATCTAATGGGACCCGGACCCTGTACCAAAAAGGACAGGGACCACCCTGTGATGTGTGGATTTAAAGAACTCTACGTTTCCTGCATACAATAATTATTGTGCTGGACATCAGGGCCCTTAGACTGAGCAGAATACTGTTCCATGTCTCACTTTTATAAGAGGAACACAGTGAGACTGTTTGCTGAGATTAAAGACAGTTCTTTTACATAGATCTATTGAACAGAATTATCACAAGGAATATGCATGGAAAATATGATGCCTGATGTGAAAGAAATTTGCAATGTAAGGAAAATTTAATCTATATATACTATTTAACAGTAGGTGTAGATTTATGGGACGACTTTTTAAAAAAAATTTAATGCGGCATGCAGGTTTTGCTTTTTCCACAATCAATCAAGCTTACCATGAATTATACTGTATATACTTGCTTATAAGTCGTTTGTATAGTTTTTAGGTTATTTTGGAGGGAATTGCCATTGACCCATTCATAAGTCGGTCTAACTTTTTAAAAAATCGGTTGATAATTTCAAATCAATGCTCTAATATTTTTACCTATGTTTCAAATAATATTTTGAGATATGCGCCGGTATTTGACATTTTTTTCTTGACAAATCAATTTCATATCAATACTCTTATGTATTTATCTGTGTTCCAATAATATTTTGGGATGTGACATTGATATTTCATTTTTTTTATTCTCAACAAATTGAAGAGTTACTAGTTTATTTCGACCATGTTTTTTGTTGTTTAAAAAATACTAGGCTATACATTACGCCATCCAGAAAAATACCAATCTTCTTAGGACACTCCTATAAGTCGGACAAAGAGTTTTGGACCAAAATATAACTCCAATGAAATCTGACTTATAGGCGAGTATATACGGTATAACCATTATTCAAATAGGAATAATAAAAATTTTGTAGAATTAGACATATTAATACTAAAACTATTATGTAAAAAAAACATGCCCCAAAAATATTGATATTATTTCCTAAAATTGATATATTGTTAATATGAAATAAAGTGCACCGCCACGGCACATGATACGCCCGTCACATATTGTTAACAGTATAGATTGTACCCATTAAAACATTTTTTTTTATATCACCTTAATTAAATGTCACAGTGACCTTAAAGTAGGATGCGACACACCTTCTACCTAAGATGCATTAGTTGACCAATTTTGGTGATTCTAGGTCTAATAGTTTTCAAGTTATGAGCCGGACAAGTTTTTGCCATATATGGCCATATCTTCTTAATGAAAAGTCACAGTGACCTGGTTTTAATGTGCGACACACCTTCTACCCAAGATGTATCTACAGACAAAGTTTGATGATTCTAGGCCTTGTAGTATTTAAGTTACGGGTCGGACACTAAAAAGCAAACAAAAGGACGGACAGACGGATATCTTCTTAATGAAAAGTCACAGTGACCTGGTTTTAATGTGCGACACACCTTCTACCCAAGATGTATCTACAGACAAAGTTGATGATTCTAGGCCTTGTAGTATTTAAGTTACGGGTCGAACACGAAAAAGCTAACAGACGGACGGACATGAACGCCATACCATAATACGTCCCATCTTAAGACGGGCGTATAAAATTGAGTTATCCCCCTTTTAAGGACTTGCACCTGTGCCCAAAATCCAGACTTGTTTTACATGCCTACTGCATGGTCACTACAGTCTTTTACATTTCTTGTAACTGAGAAAGCTTAGAAACAAAGAGAAAGGTAACAAAGATTATGACTGTTTGAAAAATACTGAGAAAAAAAAACCCAGTGAAATAAAGTCAGGTTCAATGAAAGTAAAGGTAAAAACAGGGTCAAATAAGAATGAAAGTATACACAGAACAAAAAAATAGGGCACCGCTAAATCAGTACATGATACGCCCACATATAATATTGACCCAGGAATTTGAACAAGTAAGAAAGGATTATCCACAAAGGGATTTCGTCAGAGTTGCAATAACAATGTATTTTGCAAATCTAAGTCCAAAGGCTGTAACTCTTTCAAAAACAGGGAGACATCATTCCCCTTGCAATATGCACAGCTCCACATTGTGATCGTTCTTTGTACCAAGTTTCATCAAAATCTCCCAAAGGGTTTAGGAGGAGTTGGGAAGACAAAGTATTTTTAATAGAAAAAATTAAGTTCAAGGGCTCCAATTCCTTTGAAAAAAACATTGGATCATTCCCCTTGCAATATATGCATAGCTCCACGTTGTGATCTTTCTTTGTATCAAGTTTCATCAAGAATGTTTAATTTTTAAGCAGGCGTATAAAAAAGAATCAAAGTAAACACATGTTCAAAAACACCTGGTCATACACGAGTGGAAATAAAATCCAGGGTCAAATAAGACTGACAGTCTTCCCTCCTTGTTTTACCTACACATATATTCTCAGAAAATAATCAAAACCTTAAAGGTCTGTTTACCCAGTGTGATTGAAGAGAAGATTTGATCCACTCCTGTGAATAGAATCTTTGATCCACTCCTGAATAGGGCACCTGACAGATTCAGGATAAAATCAAGGACTTTTACCCCATTGATAGTTAATTCAAAGGGCAAAATATTCAAAGTTTAAACTTTATTTTTATGACCATTAAAAAACAAGTTCTACAGCTTTTATTTGAAGTGGCAAGGGCATGATGGAACTGAAAAATTTACAGCTCAAATCAAGTCTATGCCTATTTAAAACCTTCTCATTGGCTTTCGCTATTTTTACAAAAGGGTCATTAGGATGAAACTAGAATATCTGGAGGAAATCCATGCATTTGAGTAGACAACTACAATACTCTTCTCAAATGCAACCACTGTCGATCCCGAGGATCAAACTTGCAGCGGTGAGAAGCGAATTTATGAATCAATGTTTCAGTTTTTTTATACTGTGGATTTCACAGAGCATGATCCAGTTTTCCCGTATTACCATACAGTTGTTTTCTGATTCCATATCAGTATCCTCTGAAACTGACAACATCACAATGGTGTCACAATTTATCAACGCATTGCCAACGTTATATGTGGAAAATATTGACCGTATCACAAACAAAACTGCATATGGTTTCACTGTGCATTTTTTTATAATTGGGATTACATTTAATGTCTTATATATGTGGATTTAAAAATGCATATGGGGGTATATGATAAATTTATCATTACTACAGTAACTTGATCTGAAGAGCTGGATTACATCCCGTTGACAGGCGTAGATCATCAGATCTAACCCAACGCCCCGCGTCTCGTGTAATCTAATGATTTGCGTCTGTCAACTCGACGTGATTCAACTCTTCGGATCAAGTTACTGTAGTAATGATATATATATATATATATATAATATATATATATATATATATATGTTACGCTACCCGGATATCAATACTTCTTATCACTATACCTGCATCATATACTGACTGCTGTTCTTGTCATCTACAGAAACAGTCATGTCAAACAAAGCATCAAATCCCTTCATGTGATTGGTTTGTTAGTGCCGTGAGAAAGTCCCATGATGCATTTGACCATGTGACACCATGTGCTGAGGTCAAAGGCCAAGAGTGCAGGTCACGTATGAACTGAAAGAAAGATAACCTGAAATATTTTTAACATTTCCCAGTTTATAACTTACTGCAGTGTTTTACAAGTAGAATTATTAGAAATACTATTCACATAACTTTTCCCACTCATTTGATACTACTTTGCTCTACTCCAACCCCCAACCACCCCCTCCTGAAAATATTTGTAATAGTTTTTTCTATTAATCTTCTGAAAGCATCCTCGCCCCCCGTTTTACTTGTGCTTGCATTGATCTTGATTTTGTTCACGCACCTTTACGGAACGGGAGTCACTCCCTGATGCTCTATCCTGTCCTCGTTCATGCACAGCCTGTAATAGGTCTTCGCTTTCTCTATCGCCGTGGAGTGATTATTCATAAAAGTTGAACCGCTCTTCTCCAAAATCTAAACAACAGGTCACAGAAAAACACATGTTCAAACACACTTAGTAGATAAGCTCTAATTAGAAAAAGTGAAGATAACGACCAATCTCAGGACTCCTATAAGCAATACAAAGTAGAGAGTTGGCAAACACAGACCCCTGGACACACAAAGTGGGATCAGGTGCCTAGGAGGAGTATAAGCATACCGTCGACCAGTCACACTCGTCGTGAGCCCTATACCTTCATCTGTAAATTGAGTAATCCGTAGTTGAAATCAGTGTGTAAAGAACCCTGAACGGCCCTAACAATTGGTATGAAAAACGTCAGACAGCATTTCACCCAATTCATAGGTTGTATTGGTAAATTAGATTGTTATAAAATTATAGAATTTGCACAAAGCTGACTTTAAACGAGGCTGTTAAAACCCCATCAAAAATACAACTGTAGGATTAATGAATGGCAGAGATATCAAACCAACTCCTGCCATTACTTGTCTGTAATTCACAGAACATTTTATGTAAAAATAAATTTCATGTTTTGATTTTCTATAATCAAAACTATTATAACTTTTCATTGTTTGTTGTTTTTATGTCCCATTTGAGAATCTTTCACTCATATATATATAGGACTCCAAAGTGCGATGGGATTCCAAAGTGTGATGGTCACGCCAAAGTGCGATGGTCTTGACACGCCGAAGTCCATTGCTTTGTAAACGACAGTGTTTTTGGTACAGACTGTACCAACCGTGTGTTGTTTCACCAAAACATCAGTGCGAAATCCTTGCACAAACAATAAGGATAAGGACTTATTGCATTACCATTTAGTTGTCGTGTTAATGAACACAACATTTTCCAACGTGAAATTGTATAGAATGTTTTGTATTATAGCATACCCCCAGAAATTTATTACGTGTACGTCAAAGTAATAAATGATCATGAATTAAAGAATGTTTGGGCGAAGTTGATAGTTCGACAACAAATGTACTTCGCCATCTCACAATCCAAACTTGCCGTTTCTGTCGTCCATGTCAATCTTGATCACCAGTGTCTTCCTCCAATACATCCTGAAGAAGTCGGTGTCAGCACTGCAGCAGAGAGAACCTTCGTTGGGGCAAATTGACGTTGCATTTTATCGGTTTCATTTTGAAAGGGGTTAAGAATGACGTCACAATGACATGACGTCACAAACTCTGCTGAACCCCGCACCATTGGACTTTGGTGTGACCATCGCACTTTGGTGTCCGTAATGTTAACAAACCATCGCACTTTGGCGCAGATCATTGCACTTTGGTGTGACCATCGCACTTTGGAGTGACCATCTCACTTTAGAGTCTTACATATATATTACATTGTAATGGAATGTGAACTATATAAAATGTTTTCATGCATAAAAACACTGATTTCAAACTTTCTTCAGAATATAAAGTGTATTTGATGATGAAATCTATATATAATGCCAGATTTCATCAAGTGAACAATTGCAGTTTCAGTGAAAATTTCAAACTGACATCAAATTTCTTTGAGTTACATATTTCCTGAAAATTAACCAACCCTTCATCAAAATTCAACAGATACTCACAGCCTTCACTTTTTCATTGTTCTGGTCATCAATTTCTGAGAAGATGTTGTAGCGTGGACGGGAGGGCGGGACTTTGGTGGTCTTCATCCAGTTGCCACATGTGTACTGATAGAAATCCTGGCAGGGGTCCACGGTAAGGTCCATCTTCCCCATGATGTAGGCACTGGCCTGGATGCATTCTGGGCTGTAACACGTCTGCGGTAAATAGAACAGCCGTTACCATGATTGTTGTGAGACATATATCAATATATTTGTAATACGTCTGTGGTAAATGGAACAGCCATTACCATGGTTAATGTAAAACATTACAAATATCAATACATCTGTAGCAGGTCTGTGATAAATAGAACAGCCATTGTCATGGTTACTGTGAGACAAATATTATCATAATTATACTTTCATGTAAAATACTCGTATCTGATTGGTCGAGAAGCATTTGAAAAAACATTGTTACCCTCTGAGAACAGAAACCATGCGCTCTAGGGTGATAGTATCTAGCAAAGGGTAACATACTTGACAATGGGTGATATTATAAAAAAATTATCACATGCGTCAAATTTATGTGTGTACGGTTCGCCATAGATTGTTAGATGACGTCGTTATGCCTCGGTTGACAATGGTTTCTCGGGGTGAAAATTTTCAATGTTACCCTCAACTACATGCAATATTTATATAATACATCTGGAGGCAATTCTGCAATAAAAAAGAATTATTTCACGACACATGAATCTAAATGAAAAGTATTCAAGGCCATAATAAAAGTAGTGTGTTTGGAATGTTTGAATAAATCCAACGGCAAAGTTATAAAATAGGAAATTTATTAACTCTTTTTTTTCAGCCCACCTTTCATTACACTGTAATTTAAATAGTTTAATTCATTAGACTGTAATTTAGTATAATTCATTAGAATGTAATTAGTTTAATTCATTAGAATGTAATTATAGTTTAATTCATTAAATGTATAATTAGTTTAATTCATTAGACTGTAATTTAGTTTAATTCATTAGAATGTACATATGTAATTTAGTTTGGACTGGGCGGTAAAATACTTTCATCACAGTGACGGAAAAACTACTATGTTTCCAAGAATGTTTTACCCAACTCACTTGCGGAAAAACTTTTTTAAATGAATAATAATATTCCTCCCTCCCTCCAAGTTCTGATGACTGCTAGGTGACAATTCCAAATGAATGGGTTAATTGGGTTTGTTTTCAACTTGTGGCTTAAAATGCAGTATAATAATTCCACGAAAACCTATAAGCATCCCCAGTCAAAGGGGTGAGATCAAAAGTTGAATGTCTGACAGAAAACTAAATTCACACACATGTAGTTTTCACCAAGCCCCCCCCCCCCCCCCCCCCAAACTAAATATGATGAATGTTGAAACTAATATTAATTTACAAGTAAAAATATACGACTATAAATAACACTCTATACCTTTTTTACTGTTTATTTAAGGAATGACTTTAATTCTGGGGCAAGTTATACGAGTATAACCTGGTTTGGGTCAGTTTACGTTTCATAATCCGCAAAGCGGATTATAAAAAAGCGTAAACTGACCCATTAAACCAGGTTATACTCGTATAACTTGCCCCAGAATTAAAGTCATTCCTTATAATTTAATGCAAGAGACAAAGATGCTATCCTTCGTTTATCAAAATGTACATACACTCGGAAAAATACAAGTCAACCAAGCCGCGCAATGATTTACTTAGCAACAGCGACACGAAGCGTCTAGATCTAGCTGTGAAGCCAAAGGTCGCCATCTTTAATCTTAGTTCTACGGAGCCTAGCCATTTATCAAAATATTGTATCGAAAGTGAAGTTTATCATGATAGAAAATATGTGTAGACTATCCATGTAATGAGTATTTTGCTGCCCTTTAGAGATAGAGATCGACTTTGAAGTCGCTCATCTCCGACAGATTGAGAAAATACGGGAAATTGCATTGTTTAGGCCTACCCAAAATAAATCTTCAAATATCAGAAAATGCAATAATTTACGGCTTTCAACTCTGAAAACTTCTACTAAATGAAAACTTACCCTTGTATGCAATGTTGTCGCTAATAGTAAATCCGACACAAGAAAATATGTAAGCAAGTAACAAATAGCATCCACATGTCAATGTGTCTGACGTCATGTGATAAAATGTGACGTATGAATTTTTGCTTGCTTTGTTGAAAGACGGGTCAAGGAATGAAACAACGCACCCCCTCCTTTTCCCCAGTGAGAAATGTATTTCAAAATGAACAGGGTAATGCTTACTTGGAAAATCATTAATTCGAATATAATATATTTGTTTTAATCTATCAATAGTATTA
Organism: Ostrea edulis; assembly: GCF_947568905.1. Lineage (NCBI taxonomy): Eukaryota > Metazoa > Mollusca > Bivalvia > Ostreida > Ostreidae > Ostrea > Ostrea edulis. The sequence continues at coordinate 37,583,824 of NC_079171.1, read as the reverse complement.
TTCGACCATACATACAGAGAAAGATGTTTAACAAAAGTGATTTGCGTACAAGTAGGCCTAGATGCTAATATTGACAACGAGAAAACAACATGTGTATCAAACCGAAGTATCTTATTGTGCACGTTGACTTTCTATTCCATAGAAGTTTAGAGAGAGAGAAAAAAATAGTTCCGACATCTGGTTGTCAAGGGAGTGTGTCCCCATACCAAACCAGCTGACCAAACCAGGTTATACAAAAATAACCTGTGTTCCTCAATTGGAATTTGACCAATCAGAGACAAGGATACAATAAGAATTAAATTATTAACAAATGAAAGTGTACATTAAAACTATAATTTAAATGTTCCTTATGATATAAAATCATTATGTGGTTTTTAACAGTCATTTGTCTTTTTTCACTAAAGTGTAATCAATGTAAGATGACAAAAACTTACAGGAATTTTTAACCCTCCCTCCCTCTAACTATTTGAATTTGGATTTTTATCTGACATCGATCTTTTGATCTCGCCCCTAAGGACATGTGTACATTATTGCCACACACATACCCGTTCTGATTCAGTCTTCTGCAGATGTTGCCAAATGATCACTCCAGCAAGCACCGCAATGATGAGGATCGCCACAACGAGCAGTAAAATGAAAGATTTCTGCAACACTGATCTCTGTCCATTTTTTCTCTTTTTAACTGTATCTGTAATAAAGACCATTCAATAAAAGTAATATTACACCATTGATACAATAATAGATATATCGTAACAAAATTCTATCGTATATATCACACAATTATTGACATTTAATAAAAGAAATATTACACCAGTGATACCATAATAAATCTATCGTAATAAAATACTATCGCATACACCACACAATTATTGACTGTCGAGGATGTTGACCTCTCGCTTTATCAACATCGGGGAAATGATATTCACTGAAGCCAGTCATTGATCAAAATATCTTGTAAAGATGCAATCAAATGACACAATGATTTATGACAATTATAATGTAATGCTGCCATGATATTTAATATAATAATGCAATAACATGTTGTCATGATGTGTAATACCATTTAACAATGTAGCTTGCCATCATTTATGTAGTATATATTAATGTATAAATTAAGCTACATGGTGATCTTATTAAGGACATTCAGGACGTTTCAGACCTTTTCTCTAAAGTTATTTTTTCATCTTTTGGATATGAAGAGTTTTAGTATGATTTCCAAAACAGGCTTAAATATTATAGTGTTGTAATATCATCCTATTTTGGATATTCTCCTGGGCAGGTCAGAGGTTAAATCACCTAACTAGTACTGAAAGGGCCCGGATTTGACATCCAATTGTTCCAAAGATTTTTCTCTCCTTATCTGCTACAGCGATGTCTGTCTATACAACTTGTTGTATAATATGTAAGAACTGATTTTATAACACAAAAATTACATATCGAGAAACATCACGAATGTCCTTAAATGATCGAAAATTTCTCCCTCTCCTGAATGGCTAAATCAGAATGCATGTTCAATTCTGTACAAAACATGAATTGTGGCTAATTTTGTCAATGTGTCATTGTTCAAATCCTCCTTTCACCATTATTCCTATTTCCCACATCGTTTGTCTTCGTGGCGTTACGGACTCCGGTACGACTTCACCATGAAGCAATAGGAATCTAACTTTTTGTCCAGAAAGAAACAGTACAATTGTACCATATCATGTAATAAAACATTTACTAATTTTCTATGTCAGTAAAGACATCTCACTTTATCAACCCCAGGGAAGTGATATTCCTAGATGATGATCTCATGCAGTCAATATATATTACCACCCTGGGGTTGATAATGTGAGATGTTAACCTCATCAAAAGTCAATAATTGTATAATAAATACACCACAGTATTATTTCCCAGATGACTATACATATTACACAATGGCATATAATCCTAACACAGGAACACCATTATCTCTGCAATACATAAACAGTCAATATAAAATATTGTAATGATCATAATTATAGAGATGAGCGATATCACACATGATCGACTTCCTACTCCGTCATTACTTTTTTTCAGTTTCATAAACCAATGATGCAGTACACAGGTTTTTATTATTTTTTTTGTTAGTTCCGCTTTCTGTAATACAGATTGCAGGAGATCTGAATGATCGACAAGTTCATCAGAGATTTTTAAAACGAGATATGTAAAATATGCCCACGTTTCACCTCCATCTGTATTGCATGAAATTCAATAACTACACATAAAAACACAGACATTACTAGATATCATGATGATAGACAGGGGATTTCCCAACTCTCATATTTCCAGATATGATCAATCATTGCATTAAAAAACTGCTTTTTTATTACCGGTACCTTCCATCAAAACAAGGTCAACACAAAATGGAGGCATCCCCCCCCCCCCCCCCCTCTCCAACAATGTATACTCAGTAATCAGTTAGTATTATGTCTTTGACCTGTGACCTTTCCTCCTAGAAAACGTAATATACTTTTCATACAATGTTCACTAAATCGCTCTTGATGAGCATAATTCTTCACCCAATACATATTTATTTAGTAATAAGTAACTAGTTTAGATAACAAGCTCCGTTTTATTCTCACTCGCGATATCCCGTGTCCCACTGCCTTCTGTCGCAAAGAGCACTCCTTAGCAATAACATTCAGCAGTTAATAGCAATTAGTTTTGTGGAATTGATAAAACACATGAGATTTCCCTTTTAATGCGACCCCGCACCCAATTCCGGGTGCAATGGATTTACCCTGTGCTTATACCAGTCAGCTGCAGCCTAAGGGAAAATTCTATTTAAACAACGACATAAATTTCTGTACGATTCATTGGGTACATTCTGATTTCTTTTAATTCAAAAATTTAATTCACATGCAGTTCCTGAAAATTCAAAATGTTCCATGCATCAAAAGACAGGTACGGATATGAATATGACGGTCATAATTTTTTTAATGGATTATGTTCAATGTGTACTGAATAAACATATCTGTACTTCCCTTAAGTTCAATAAAAAAAATTCTTTAATACTACTAAAACTGAAAAGTTCCAAAAATAAGATTTATGGTAGGCTGTCATCAAATTAATTTTGGTAAAGTATATTCTAAGGGTTATACAGATATTAGAAATTCTTCTTTTTTTTGGGGGGGGGGGGGGTTTAATGTCAAACCCCAAACTATTCCTTGACTGTAACAATAGCTGTCTGATATACAACTCGTAGCTTCCTGAACAAGAAGGCAGTCATGCACATGAATTCTCCCATAATCCCCCTCTTTCCCTGGGCGCCATAGTTACCATCATCTGAATCACTTCCTGACAGATGATTGTCCAGTGCGCGGTACCGATAACCTTCCGCAATCATCCTGTTCCGAGCCTTGTCTAACTCGGATTTATCGGTAGTATTTATAATCGGTGTTTTGTCGGAATCTGTCATATTTCCTGATTAGAGTTATGTCCCCTTGCTGGTATTTCAAATGGCAGATGGTTCATGGCTTCAACTCCTGAAAAAGAAATCAAGTTTGATTTTCTAATCATCTTTGATCTAGCCAAGTTTCTGAGGCTATGCATATTGCTCGCAACAATTCGTACTAAATAGTTTGTGACCAGTAAATTACAAAATAAATAACCCCTTAAAGACATTAGGGGCATGTATGGACCAATTTAAACATGTATACGGTGTCCTCAAGCTTCACAGCTAAGGACAGCAACACAATTTAATTAAATTAAAAGTCATTTTTTTAAAACATAAAATCATCTTTTGAAACATAGTAAATACAGATGATTTTTGGTAACTCAAAGTTTAAGGTACCTTGACATAACTTTGAAAAATGGAGAGATTGAGAGGTGGCCCGAAGGAAGGTTTCAGCATTACAGTCTGTCCTTCACAACATTCTGAGATTGTTTCGATATGTTTTCCTTCCGATGTATTTCATTGGCAGGTCTCTAAATTATTTTTTTTTAACTCAATGTCAAATCAAAACAAACTTTTCAAAATTACACTGTCTTGTGGAGCTATCAGATTGTTAATGTTGTACAATTAAATAATGATATAATTATCTACCCCTAAAAGTAAGCACAGGTGAAATTAAGACTATCCCCGCCCCACCCCCACACCTAATAAACAAGATCCCAGATCATCACCATTATCTAGGTACAATCCAAGCGGAACTAATTATACACTTTATCGAGAGTGTATTATTGCTAATGTACACCACCCGGAGTGAAAAACAATGAAATAGGTTTCACGGGACCCGAATTTCACTTTGAGGGATCAAGAACTTCGAAAGATTGGAAGTTTGCGAGATCATGAATAAGTTTGTTTTCTTACATACTAAAGGGAAAAAAAGGAACATGATTTAATTCACTTCAAGAGATCATGAACTATGAAAAGATCAATGTTGGAGACATTGAAAGTCAAATGTATGACTAAAATTTCTACACCATGTGCATGTAACCACATGATAAATTTCAGAATCCATTAGACTTACCTACTAAATAAGGTAAACTCTCTGCCACAATTAATCCAAATCTCTGATAAACTTAATATGCATCCCTGCAGAGGATGACAAAACCAACTACATGAAGAAGTGGCAGTGGACTTTGTTTAACACCTGTTACAGGAAATTTGTAACCCCCAGTAAACTGTAATTGGGCCACAGCAGTCATGGGACCAGATCTACCAGTAACAAACACCCAGTACACATCAACATTATAATCTGGCTCATTAAAATGTTTAACAATCAATCATAATTAATACGTCTCTCGGGGAAAGTTACAATCTCGGTCCATTTCCCTGTGAGGTTTTACATTGATAGCATATTATAATTAATGCAAGAGTATTGCTGAATGGACTTTGGTAAAATTTGGTGTGACGGACTATATTCTATATCTGGTGGTGGATCTAAGAGTTAGAGGAGACGATCTGTGGTTTGAGGCATAGTGAAGTGTGGTCGATTGGCATTACTGATGAAAGGAAAAAAAAGTTAGGGGAAAGGGGGTGGGGTGTCGGCTCAAGATCTAAATGTCAACATAGAATATGCAATAAAAGTAAGTACTTACAGAATTATAGGCCCAGTGAAAAGTCTTTCATGGTGTTCTGATAGATGTAATGAAAGACAGACAGATGCACACAAAAACAAGACCACTATAAACCTTGCATTTATGAAGCCTCCTGAGGGAAAACCAATTAACACACGAGACTCGATCCAGCAGAATCTAAGTTTTAATTTTTAGGGTTACAAATTAGTTATTATTTTTCACCATTTAAAAGTGGAATCAAATCTCATGTAACGTGTTCGCATATTGTTCTCTCCACTAGTTGCGGTTTGTGCCTTCGTTCTACTCAGGGAAAACAATAATTCGTAATATTGACAGTTCAATGGTTCCATGTGCAGACAAATTTATAAATGCAACGGGTACAAAACAAAAATCTAGACAGCATTATAGTCTCAAATCTGGACAGTAAATACTCTCAAATCTGGAGATAATTATAGTCTCAAATCCGGATAGAATTATAGTCTCCAGGGCTTGAAGCTAACTTTTTATGTCACCAGTCCAGCCGGACTGATGGGGTATAATTTCAACCAGTCCAAAGAAAATTTTACCAGTCCAACAGAGTTTTCCAGAAATGATTAAACATTTAATTTCATTAATGTTATTAAAACGAAATTTAACTCAATATGTCTCGGACAATATTGTAACACTTAAATGTGGGATTTATATTTACAAATCAGATTCATCTGATATCTACAGATCGAAGTATGCCAAATGTGTGTATAAAATTTCATAAGTATGTGCTTTAGAAAATTAACCAGTCCTATCGGACTGACTAAAACAAATGTCAGTCAGTCCGCCAGACTTTTAACCAGTCACAGACTGACGGGCATATGTTAATTTCGAGCCCTGGTCTCAAATCTGGACAGAAATATACTCTCAAATCTGGAAAAAAAATATTAAAGTATACTAAAATTTGCATGGATATAGAATTATATACAAAAATCTGAATATAGAATTATACACTAAAATCTGGACAGAATTATGCAGACATAATTATACACTAAATAGTGGACAGAATTATGTACACTAAAAATCTGATCATTTTATGCATTCCCCACTTTAGACAGGACATTAGCATGCAAATTATACAATACTCAGCACAGCCAGTGCACAGCCATTTTACATTTTACCTACATCAATAAATGTTATATAGTGTAGTGTTATGTTGTGTATATTTAATATTTTTACATCAGTATCTGTTACAATTTCCCGTTCTTATGACATTTACTTCAAACTAGTACCACATCAGTTTGATATCAAATATGGTCTGCTTTTTAAATTTAGCCTGTACATTTAACTATCTGCAATACAATCTGACAATTCACAATCACAGGCCTATCATGGTGAATCGGTCTAGAATCCTGCTCATTTACAAAACCGTCAAACAATCAACTTTGGGATTAACTTAACTTATAAGTACGTTACCGGAGTCTCTCTGAATATTTTTAACACTTGAAGTCAAGTAAAAAAGAATTTTCAACTTTTAAACCCCCTTCTAGTGCATGTAATTCTCTCAAGCATAAACTGTACAACATCTAATTAAAAGTTTCCACGGTCACGAACCTAATAAAAAGATATTCTTCTCAGTAACCTTCAACACTAAGTTTCTGAACTAAATAAAACTGACTTACTTATATACATAGATCTCCCACAACATTCCAACATACGTCCCCAATTCCTGTCCTGCCAAAATATTTACTGTGCAGGCATGACCTCTGAACCAGAAATGAAATCACAAACCGTGTCCACAACTCAATAAATCCCACTATACCAACATCTTACCTGGGGAAGTTTTTTTTTTTTAAAAGTTCATCCAAGCTTGAGGTGACCATGTGTCACAAACCCTGAGAGCAATATTAAATGACAACCATCAGGGAACATTATTTGTTTCATTTTTCAAATCTCTTTTCATCTTTATTCATCACATGCATGTGCCCTTATCGTTTAAAATCCCTCTCACTTTTGAATAACACATCAGCGATAGCTGTCGACATACTGTTACAGTACAAATTTTTTATAACATCCAACTTTTAAAACAAACATTCAAACTCAGGGATCAATTTGTAGTCACATACCTTACAGCAATCAAAAAAAAAAGAAAAAAATCCCATGACGAATCACCCATCTGTCCAAATCGGTTGTAATTCACAAAATGCAAGCGATGTATTAATTGACACAATATAACTTTTTTTTTAGATATTTATCCAAATTCTAAACCAGCGCTTTGGTCTGCTGAAAAGATTCTATCACTTAACTAGTGTTGCTTAAGGTTATGAAGATAGCAAGTCTACATATATCTATCTGTCAGAGTTAGCTCCCTTTCATAGCAGTGTTCACATAGAAATCTATCCGCATTCAATGCGATCTTACACTATTTATACACTGAATGACATTTTTAGTATTGTCAGATAAAAGAAACACGGGAAAAAACTCTGCTTAATGATATATATTATTGACACGACAACAGCTTGTCCAGATGATGGGAAAATTGTTACCACAGAATAAAGTTCCTTCTATCCCACCACATAGCGGACGGAGATTAGTCTAAAATGAATGAAATTGTATCTCCACTGTAGGACTGTTTAGTAATAATCAAAAACCCACACTGGACAAGTCATGAAATATTTAAAATGTCATGAATGAGAGAGAGATAGATAGAGAGAGAGAGAGAGAGAGAGAGAGAGAGAGAGAGAGAGAGAGAGACAGACAGACAGAGAGACAGAGACAGAGAGACAGAGAGAGAGAGAGACAGACAGAGAGAGAGAGAGACAGAGAGAGAGAGAGAGACAGAGAGAGACAGAGAGAGAGAGAGAGAGAGAGAGACAGACAGACAGAGAGAGAGAGAGAGAGAGAGGAGGGGGTGAGAGAGAGGGGGGATTGACAGAGAGAGATGATTTTAGAAGAGTTTGTCTCACACAGAGCATCAACATGATTGTACTGATTTTATTTCGTTCTGAAATCAGAATGCAATGTCATTAATTTTAAAATACATGTGTACATTGAGGTTACCCAGGCAACGAAATTAAGGGGAAATACTCGCTAAATGCGAGTTAAAAATTGACATAGCGAGTGAAAAATCACAAGTGATCGCAGCTTTTTGCGAGTGAAAAAAACCCCGATCTTTTTTCCGGATTTCCTTGGTTTATTGGCTGTACTTTAAAGTTTACAATAATTTTGTCTAGTGCATAGAAATGCTTTACAGAATGAATATACAAATATTGAAAAAGTAAACGTTGATCGAATAAATAACTAAGGCCAAGGTCATCTCAGTCAGTGATGTCGAAGATGGCCTACTTCATGCACACTTTGGGCGTCTCAGAGACATCTGATTTAAATAGCAAGCATGTTGATCTCGTCCGTGTTTACGTGAAACAACACATGAAAGTGTTAGTGTCACCGCTTCAAGCGGTGTCCTTCTGTAGTCTATAGTCAAACACTTAGAGTTTGCGGGGTTTTTTTCAACTAAAATTTTTTATATGAAATTTCCAAAAGTTTTGAAGATATAGTTTGAATTGACGCAAACAGTCTTCAAAATTTCAAACCACATGATGTTGTAAATAGGTGGTAGATCTCTGGACAGCGAGTTCACTGCACAAGTATACCCTATGACCCTCATCATGCACCAATGATACATAATTCATTAAAATTTAAATGAAAGAATTCTCAATATTATTTTTATTATTGCACTTTAAAGTCTCCACAACCTGGCTCCAGGATATCTAACGGAACTCATTATTCCATACAACCCAACAAGAGCCCTGCGTTTAGAAACCGCAAATCTATTAACTGTACCATCAGTCAGAACTAAGACCAACGGTGAACGCAGATTCAACAAGGCTGCATCCACACTCTGGAACAATCTGTCTAGCCAGCTCAGAAATGCCAAAAATCTTGAATGTTTTAAACGTCTGTTAAAAACTCATCTTTTCTGTCAATCCTATAACCTTTAAATAGCTATGTACTGTTAAATTTAATGAACTTTGGGCACATTTGTGTTTTAGATTCCTTTGAGTAGTTTTACTTGTTTGTTTTTCATATATTTAGGACGTTGTATGCTTGCCTCATATTTTATATTTTAAATTGTCTTGATTTTTACTTTTTATCCATTATGACATAATATTGCATTCATGCTTATATGTGTAAAGATTATTCGTTGTGTATTCTATGGTTTTTCTTTTAATTATCAATTGTAAATTTTAGTATGTTGTACAGCGCTTTAGAGTATTTTTAGATAAGGCGCTATATAAGTGTATTTTTATTATATTTTAAAAGATTTTCCCTATATTTTGATATAGATACACGCTTGTTTTCTTAAATTCCTGTAAAACAGCAATCGATTGAAAAATGCTAGTAAAAGCTCAATTTTGCTAGTTGGAAAATAATCCACAAGCTAAAATTTGCTAGTAGTGAAAAAAGTTAATTTCGATCCCTGGTTACCAGTTTATTTTCCAGTAAGGGACATAACTCCTCACAAATATTCCCATAAGTATATATACCGTTAAAAAAGTCTGAGTTTTTGTTTTAAACAATTAAGACTTACTGTACTATCGGGTAATGTGAAAAAAAAAAAATAATAAATAATAAAAAAAATAAAAACCGAAGTTTAATCTCAAAGACGTAATTCAAAATGTTCCTGTTTTTACATGACTCAGAAAAAAAATGCCCCTGGTAGGTTATACCGGTAATTGAAAACTGTTATTGTTATACTCCTAAAGACCTAGATTTTTTTCTCTATTTTCAGTCATGAAATTTTTTGTTTCGTGTCAGTGGACTCAAACTTTAACTCGTGTTTCTGAATAAAATACCATTTCTGTAGAGTGCATTCTACCCTAAAAAAAACTAAAACAGTTTACTTATCACCCACAGGTCAAAACAGAAGGTGGACAAAGGAGAAAACAAACAAGGTTTTATCTAGGCCTTATAAAGAAATAATGTTCGCTAATAAACTCGACCTACACATAAACATGTGATCTCTGTCATTTTCAGTTCTCAGTTTCCACATGATCAGTATCAAATGATGAATGGTTCATTTCCATATAATGACTCCAACTAGCTGGGAAATGGCTGATAATCTGTACAGAACACGGCCTTGTCTCTTGTGTCGCTGATAATTTAGCTTAATAAATTACAGCCTAAACACTAATGATTATGCATTAACGATGTAAAATATCCAATTTTTGATTCTAAATGTCAATAAGGACAAGGAGAGATTATACGCCCATTCTCATCTACGATAAAATTGTATTCGTATATCCAAAATGGGCAGCTTTTTAAAACACTTTCTCTAATTCTGTGTATTTTTTTATTGTATTTTAATGCTTTCAGATTTTTTTTTCAAAATTCACATATAAGATTAGAAAGTTACAAATGCTTCCTAATGCAAGTTCTCAGAATTTTTGTGTAAATCTGATTCATCATCATTTATGCACACAGCACCAACCTATTTGACAACATGATTGGAGAATTTTCTATAAGGACAATCAACAAATGGATGCATAATTTACATCCACTGGTCAGAGAGACAATAAATATGAATTTGAGTGATATTCACGACCATCCAACCTCATCAAAAATCAATAGGCATGCACACATGCAACGGTTACACCCAATTGTATCATCCATGGAAACTTTTCAAAGTCACAAAGAAATAAAACATTCAGTCCTTTAAGGTCAATTAGAGAAAAGGATATTACAAGTCATTGATAATTACAGTCTACTCTGGATATAATGAAATCCAGGGGACCGACCTGAATTGTTCATTATATCCAAAGTTCAATATAACCAATGCTGAACTACACAAATATTGCTACTGGGGGATTTATTTTAACTTCAATATAACAGATATTTCAATATAACAGACTTCAATATAAGTGGAGTTGACTGTACAATTCAAAATGCTGAAGTTGATAGTTAAAGTGTGGTTATTTTTATATAATACACATAAAACCATCTCAGAAAAGAAATTAAAAAACTCGAGTCTCTGACAAACAATAGAAGTCCCATACTTACAAGCATATAGAGTTACTGCTCTGAACTTCTCCATTTTCTTTCTTCTTTCCACAATTCATAAACTAGTGATGTCATAAATGACATCACAATGAACCTTATTCTTTCCAAATATGGTATCATCAGAAAAGGAGTTTTATATTACATTCTATGCATGTTTTATTCTTGCTCTGAAAAAAGAATTGGATTAAAAGAAATTTGGATTTAAAGAAGTTGCAACTTAACTTCTAAAACACTCCTTCAAATACTGTATCATAAAATGTGTACTGCATCATAAAACACATGTGTACTGCATCATCAAACCTGGGTATTGCATCATCAAACCTGGGTATTGCATCATCAAACCTGATCATACAATATTTGATGACATTACTAAACATTTTTGTGTACTCACATGACCTGTACTCAATGTCTTCATCCCAGGAGAGTTCATCATCTGAATCTGTGTCTGTATTCCAGACATCAGTAAACCGTTCCCTTTCAGCTTGGCTGTTGAATGATCTGAGGGGCCTTTCTTCCTTCGATGGTCTAAGGGGCCTTTCCTCTCGTGACTTATGCCAGCCGCTGCCTTTCTTTGACCTCATAATCTTCCTTCGGATCACATTAGTGCCCCCTGTAAAAAATATTCAACATCATAACAGACAGTTTTGTCCTGTCAATTCTTATTGGTTGTTTTATTTTCCTTCAATGTCACCAGCTGTAAATAAAGTGCCCCAAATTCAAAC